>NC_056736.1:352269445-352336945 GCF_019279795.1 Protopterus annectens | reverse complement strand
TATAATAATAAAAGGAAATCTTGGGATAAGGAATTGTTAGATATTCAAAGTAAATTAGACTCTTATAAACATAATAATAAAGAAAATATTATGGACAAGAAAGTTATTGAAGAAATAAACAAACTAAATGAGAAATACAAAGAAATTTTAACTCATAAAGTTAAAATAACTTTAGAGAAATACAAGTTTTGTCTTATTCAATAAGCCCCAAATACTTACATAGACTTAAAAATAAAACAAAAGGTTGAATAAACAAAACCATATCAAAGAAATCTTTTCTCTAAGGAAAAGAAGAATGTTTCTAGTATACCAGAAATACTAGATGAATTTAGAAATCACTTTCACAAAATTAACCATAATAATATTAACATGGAACCTAAAGATAAAATAAAGGAGTTTATAACCACAAATATGAATAAAAAGCTTAATAAGCAACAGATTAAACTATTGGACAAGAGTATTTCATATACAGAAGTTATTACACAAATAAATAAGCTTAAATCAAACAAAGCACTGGGTAATGATGGTATTATACCAGAGATATATAAAATCCTTTCTAAAAATACATATTCATTAATACATAAGGTTTTTATTTTGGCCCAAACTGAGTTAATAACCCCCCCATCTTGACAATATACATTCATTTTGCCAATTTTAAAACCTAATAAAGATCCAACTAGATGTTCTTCATATCGGCCCATCTCATTACTTAATGTTGATTATAAAATGTTTATGAATATCTTTGCTGATAGATTGAAGGCAATCATTCCCGGCATTATAGATATAGATCAGACAGGCTTCATTGTAAATAGAAATACTTTTGATAATATAAGAAGAACTTTAACATTAATAGATTTTGCAAATAGGAAAAAGAAAGATTTAACACTTATTAGTCTTGATATAAGTTCAGCATTTGATTCAGTAAGTTGGGACTATCTGTTTACCTTAATGAAGTGCACAAACTTCTCGGATGCATTTGTAAATCTAATTGAATATTTATACAAAGGAACGTTGGCTTATATTAAGGTAGGAACATATGTTTCACAAAAAATACCCATTCTTAAAGGTACAAAACAAGGATGTCCACTTTCTCCACTATTATTCACTTTAGTAATGGAGCCTTGGGCTAATTTGATCAGAAACAGTACTGACATAGAGGGTTTTGAAACAGATGAAAATACAACATCCAAAATTCAACTTTTTGCAGATGATGTTCTAATTACATCAGCAGGATCTAATTCTTCTATACAGTCTCTATTTGATAACATGATGAATTTTAAAAGTATTTCTGGTTTAATATTCAATGAAGAAAAACTAAAATACTACCTATATATACACGAAAAAATATTCTCATTAGTGATTTTACTAAATATGTACCCAATTCAGGTCAGATAACTTATTTAGGTATAATACTATCTAAAGATATTAAATCTATTATATATAATAATTATAATACCTGTTTTCTTAATATACAAAATCTTTTTAATACCTGGAATAATATGATTTTTACTATGGAGGAGAGACTTACAATTATTAAAATGATAATATTCCCCAAGATTTTATACTTAATACAATCAATAATACTTCCACCTACAAAAATAATTATCAAGAAACTGAACACACTAATGTTAAATTTCTTATGGGCACCTAATAGACCTAGGATTGCATTAAAGAAACATACTAATAGCTGGTCTCAAGGGGGGTATTTCTTTTCCAGACTTTAATTTATATACTATCTCTTCTATTGTAAAAGTTATTACTTTATTAATAGATCAGTCATATGTCACAAAATGGAAAGATTATTGGGAGCTAATTAGTATACACTTCATGAAAATCTCTTTAACACATAAAAATATGATTGTAAATAACTCCATGTTATGGTTACTAAAGGAATTTTGTACTTCACCTATTACACCTAAACATATGGTTTGTTACCCATTAAATATTATTATTAGTTATCGTAACTTTATATTCATGCACCCTAAGTATAGGGAATGGAATTTTATTGTATTTCCTATAATGTATACTCAGGGTATGCTTTTGTCATCTACTTCTGAAGGAACTCATTTAGCTATAGATAATGATCTAAAGTACTGGTATCAGTTGATATCTGATAATAAAGTTAAAAATCTAGATTTCTTAAAACAAGAATTTGATCTAAGAGAAACTTGCTGGTTAGAGGTTCAGACCTTTAGACAACATCTCATTAATAAAATAGATTTAATGTCTATAACTGTTAAATAATCTATTCCAACACTGATTGATTACTTGATATTAAATTTACAACATAAAGTTTCTGATAAAGGTAAACTTTCATACATACATAAAGTTATCAGACAAGAAACTTTTTACAGTGTAGATTCATACTGGAATTATTTCACTTCTATTAATGGGGATCCACCAAATCAACAAGATAAACAATATATATTGGAATCTGCTTATAGAACTACGTCTTCCATTGTCTGGAGACTTTATACATGGAAATTTTTACATAGATCTTTTTATACACCTTTGATGATGAATAAAATAAATATTAAAGATAATCTATGTAAGAGATGTAATGTAGAAATTAATGCTGACTGGGCTCATATGTTTTATGACTGTATAAAATTGAAAGAATACTGGAAGTCAATTAATGAATTTTTGCAGGCTCTTTTTACAGATAATTTCATTATTTCTAAATCTCTTATATTATTCAACACACCTGTACCTCAAAGTGTTAAAAAGGTTAAGCTTCCCTTGTTATGGTCTATTCTAGCAGTGGCTAGGAAAATAATAACTAGAAATTGGATTTCAGATACACCTCCTTCGTTCAATGAATTTAAAAATGTTATGAATATAGTGTGCCATATGAAAATAAACACAATTAGGACTAGAACAAATAGAAAAACATCTTATTTTATTGTATGGGATAATTTACAAAATTTGTTTAAAAAATTTTAATTTCAATAGCATGGTATTTTAGTTTAATTAATTGATCTGATTGTAGTGGATGTCTTTGTAAATACTTTAGTTGTTTTGTTGAATATTATAATAATACCTATTTTTAATTACTTGTATAAAATTGTTATGATATTTCTCTTATATGTTAAAACAATAAACCTGTTTTGAAAAAAAAGATAAGCATGTTAGGCAACACTATCATTAATAGAGTACTAGGCTACATGTTTGTTGTGTCCTTGAGTAATATAGGGGATACATATAACATTATGTCCACCATTTGGGCAACTGTCAGGCCACATGTTACAGTCTGGTACTCATTTGGAATGTGTATGCTAGCAGTCCTGGCTTCAAGTAGGGGGTTCATATGTGTATTTTACTTGTGCAGCTGTGCTAATCTGCACTGTGAGTTTGAAAGTATTTTGTATTGCACTCTGATATTAGTGGGCCTCATTTGCATTACCTGAGTTAAAATCCTCTGTGAATGCATATTAATGCATGAAGTGACACTTTATGCACTTATAGTTTTGCTAGAGGGATATGTGAAGTGTGTTCCTATCTGCAGGCATGTGACTTCCATCAGTGACAAGCAAACATTTCATTTGTAATGCATTGTGTGGATAAAAGGTGCATAACTTAGTAATTAATTGCTGGCTTCATAATAATGTTATTTAAATGCTACACACCACTGGATTTGAGCACAGGACTGTGTGTGGCAAAATGTACTGTTTACAAGGCATTTAACAGGCTGAGCTACTGAGTCACTGTTACAGCAGCTGTATTTGCAAGATGTAAGGACACACATACAAGCTGTTATATACTTTTTTCAGTCATCATTATGTGCATGGCTTTATATGGATGTGATTCTGCACGATGGTCCCTCTTGTACATGTTTTTTTCCAGTAATGCCTTAGCAGGTGTACTTGTAAATGTTACTGATAAAAGGGGATATTTACCTGCTATTAGAGAACTCACTTACATATATTCCTGGGTGTTTGGCTTTCTAGTGGTGTACTCTTGCACCAGACTCCAAGCTGCACTTCCAGTTTTTTCATTTATCTTTAAGCAAGTTTGTGCAATGCAGCATGATGTGCAGCTCCACTGAAACATGTTTAATGACTGTAACTTGCAATTACTATGTTTTGCTTAAGCCACCTGTTTAAATTAACAGTGCAGCAGGTTAATGCAGTGGTTTTCAGGTCCGATGATCTTAGGTTCGAAATAGGGTACAGGTGTTTATTTTGTACATGTTTATTATTTAAAACACATATAGCAATATAACTCAACACCACCTGGCATATCAGCAGATAAGTAGACTTCAACAAATGCTGCAAATTTCCTGCCTATTGGCCTTAATATCGGCTGTTTTCCCACTTTTACACGTCATTTAGTAACATTCAAAAAAGCACTGCTGTGCTTAGTGTCACACAAACCAGCTAAGCAAAGCATATTATTGTGAAAACTCACACAATTGTGGTTTTAGAAAAGCTTAGCAATGCAGAAACAATATTAGCTGTTAACCACGTTTAAGCAGTGCTTAGCACCGCGCAGCTCTCCCAAATGTAAAACTACTGATTTTAATTTAAAAGACATTTTGCATTCCATTCAACAAATGATATTTGTGCTTGGGACTTGGACCCAGGACCTATGAAGCTTTAGACCATCACTTTACCCACTTAGCTACTTGGATATTATATAAAGTAGTATACCTTCACATATACTACTAAGCAATCATGGCATGCAGTGCAAATGGGCTTAAACGGACTTATCCAGTTTCTATATTTAGATGTCTGGCAGGTGTCAACTGTCTATGTGTAAGTGCAGCTTGACATTGTTGTGCTTCATGGTACACAAACGGACAATAAAAAAAATTAAAAAAAAAACAGATAAGATAATTATTTACATCCAGTTTTTATGTTTAGATGTCTGGCAGGTGTCAGCTGTCTATGTCTAAGCACAGCTTGGCATTGCTATGCTCCACACCGCACCGCGCAAATGAACTTACAAAAAATAAATGAATAAAATAACAATTTATAAATTTAAAACACAAACTATTAATAAACAGCACATTTCAATAGTAGCACAGAACATTACAGGGAGCCTCACCATGTACACAGATTCTCTACACTCTGCATGGATTCAATATCCCTGTTACTATGTTCTCCTTCAGTAGCAAGCCATGATTAATATGCATATTGCACTGCTGACGGGGGACCATGGCTGTGGACATGGGTACCTTGCATGTTGGCTCTACATTGGGCCTTTGCAGAGTTTATTAAATCCTGGGGGATATAAATAATGGAGACCAATAGTACTGAATAATACAGGTTATAAGATATTTATGAGAATAATAACTAAAATATTAACAAATAAAATAGATACGTTGCTTGAATAAACAATATTCCGTAGAAAGAAAAGGAAGTCAAAAATCACTATGGATAGTAAAAGAAGTAATAGATGATGTTGTGAATAAAAAGGTAGAAGCTAAAATTATCATAGGAGATCTAAGTAAAGTGTTTGATAAAATAAAATATTATGCTTTATGGGACATTTTTATTTATTTTTTTTTATTTAACATTTGTTGACCGGGAATGTCCGACTAGGTTCCACAGATCCTGTTTTCAGCGGAGGCCCGGGGAGAAATGCTCCAGAAGCATGTCTTTAGAATGTGGGAGGAAACCGGAGTACCCGGAGACATATTGGGGCTTATAACATAAGTGATAGAATAGTTAAAGTAACCAAGTCTGTATATGAAAGAAATAAGAAATAACATAGGAATGATTTTTAAATGGATGGCTAAGTGGAGAAATCAAAATAGGATATGGAATAAAACAAGGATGCCCAGTGAGTAGTATCATATTTGCTTTAGTTATAAATGTAATTGTTAACAAAATACATAGAACAATACGTATGGCAGGATATAAGATAACAGAAGAAATATGATTACCAATAATACTTACATATGTAGATGATATAGTATTAATCACTAAAAATAGAGAAGAGATGGATGAGACAATCAAAACGTTAATGAAAGAGTTAAAGACAATTGGCTTAGGTATAAATAAAGAAAAAATGTAAAGGTTTTGGATTCACGGGAAATATAACATATATACAGTTTAATAGAGAGACTATAAATATATTAGGAATAGTATTTGGAAAAAAGGTGAATATATCACAAAACAATGGGATAAAATTATTCAGGAAATAAGAGACATATGCATATTATGGATGTCATATAAGCTATCATAGAAGAAACAAGTATATCTGATAACTTTGATTTTATTAAGTAAGTTAGCATATGTAGCAAATATATATATGATACTAATTATAAAAAAGAGATAATTTCTATAATATTTTCATTCATATGGGGATTCAGACTGAATCCAGTGAAGAGGGGCATTTTGTATGTAAATAAAGAAGGAGGATTAGAGTTAATAAACCCAATTATTCATACAGCTTCAATGAATCTTTATAAAGCCTTCAAAAGTTACAAAAAAAGAGAATAAGAATCTGATAGATTACATTTTATATGATAAATATAAGCATTTTGGGGAAAAATGGAGATTGGGAAAAGAATGAAAAATTATATAAATGAAGACATAAAGGGATAGCAAAACAAAATATTTTTATGGAAGTTAAAAGTGGATATAGCTGAAAAAATAGGAAAGAAATGCAATGTCTTTCAGATTTTCCCTGTAAGGGGTCGCCACAGTAGATCACTGGTCTGCAGATTGATTGGCAGTGGTGTTTTAATCATACAAGTAGATTGGCTAAATACTGGGGGCAACCAAAGATTTTGGGGGGGGTGCATTTTATAGGAAATTGTAGAAAAAATGTTTACAGTGCAGAGGGTGCACTTGGTTAAAAACTGTACAGCTGTTTCGTCTAAATGTAACAATACAGGACATTTGTGGACATATTGGTCAGAGGTAGAGAATATTAATGAAACCAATATAATTTGTGAAAGCGAGTCAGCTGTTAATGGTAATAATAGAAATGAAGATGTAAAACATTGATGAAAAGGGAAAAGAAAATATTTCTAATGAAAATGTAAAAGAAAAAGAGATAGATGAGATATTTAATCGGCATTATGACATCATGAATTTTATTCAATAGCTAAGCTATGTATGACTAATGTTTTACAGTGTTATTATCCAGGTCTTTGTCAAAAGGATATTACTATAAATGTAGATTATATATTGGTTTCATTTGGCACATTTGGAAAGCAAGAACAAAATAATTGATTTTTAAAAAATCATGGGATGTAGAAATATTTTGAAGTGTATTAGATTGTAGTTATAGTATGGGGGGTTAAAATAGGAGAATAAAAAGTATAAGAACATAAGTTTATTTTGTGGGTACATAGGTTGAGTTATTCTATGAATTTTGTAATATTTTAATAAAGTACCCCTTCTCTTTTGATAGGTGCCATGCATTTTTGTACACCCACCAGAGATACCACCAACTCAAGCAGATGGGGCTTTGGTTTAGCATCTCATTAGAAAAATAACTCACTCATGATTTCACCCCCCCCCCTCCATGCTGCACTGCAGCATTCAGTCTACCTGGTGTGAGAATAGAACCCATAGCTTTCTGCAAAGAAGACAAGTGGGCTACCTGATGCACTACTGATAATACCATGTTGTCAGGTGATGGATAAAAATTATGGAAAAACAACAGGGATCAGGATAAGTGGTTCTAAAATTTGCTACTCTATGGAAATGAGTAGTAATTCAAGTATTCCTCATATGGGAAGGATGGCATTTTATAGAAAATTGTACAACAAATGTTCACAGTGAGGAGAAAAGGGGACCTTGGTTAATAATTGCACAGCTGCTTGTTCTAAACGTAATCAGACAGGACATTTGTGGATGGATTGTACAGAGGTGCAGAATAATGATGAAACAGACATAGTTTGAGAAAGTGATGCAACTGATAGTGATAATAATAGTAATGAAGATGGGAAAGTTATTAATGAAATAGGAAAACAAAATGTTTCTTATGAAACTGTGATAAAAAGAGGAGGATGAGATACTTAATTGACATTATGAAAAAGTGATAGTAGAGAAGAAGGAAGATGGGTAATTGTTAAAGGTAAAACGTTTATTACAACATGAGCTAGAGAATGAAAAAGGAAAAATAAAAAAAAGTTGATAAAGGAAAAAGAAAAACGATAACAGATAATTTAAAAATTGTTTCATTGACTGTTAATAGTATTGTTAATATGATCAAAACAATTTCAATTTTAAAATGGTATAAGTGTAGTTTTGCAAATATAATATGTTTGCAAGATGTACACAATGTTTAATGTGTTGATAGGGAATAAATGCAGTTGATATGGTGAAATTCTATCACATGGAACTTGAGACTAGAATTATTTATGGGCATAGCAGTTTTTTGTTTATCTAGTCAAATAACAAACTTATTGTTATATTGAAAAGGATGGTTTATTATCATAAGGTCGAGCACACATTGCTTGACTCTGCATAGGAACGACTTTTCATAGTAAATTCCATAATGCCAAATTGTCAGAATGTCATAAAAACACTGCAATTGACATTTCTAACCACCCTACACCCAAACACAAGTGCTAACATGGGTCAAAAAGTGGATGAGATTTTGTGATTTGCAACTGCATTTTTGGGATACTGCCGCACTCCTTTCAGACATACTCGCTTGACCATCCACCAGTCAACCTTATGATGGCAAACCAAAAGGACTATTATAAAATAGAGAAGTTAAAGTTTGGTAAATTAATATTTAATATGAGGCTATATAATGCTGAGTTTAAAGAAATATATGTTCAAAGAGAGAGAGAATTGCATGAAGTCGATAAGAGTAGATTATGTGCTTCATTGCAAAAACAGGAATGATTGGTACAAGGTATGAAAGAAGAGATATTGCCCTTCTTATGGAAAAGACTGAAAAACAATACATGTGCATGCATAGTTCACAAGGTAAAGATGAAGAGATTAAAAGAGCTCACGTAGCTATTGATTGAGAAGTTATTAGGTTTCTAAATGAGATATATAAAGAAAATAGGACGTATTTCCCAAAAACTGGGAAAGTTAACTAAATAACAGAGGTTGATAAAAATAAATTATTAACAGACAGCACACTATCTGAAATTACAGACATATTAAATAAGATAGAAATATTGTGTCTGGACCAGATTATGCTCAGTATAACTGGCTAACAGATGAAAATGATATAATTTTAGCTAAGGTTTTCAAGGAATAGAAAGAAATGGAATTACATAAAAATATGTGCGACAGTATTATTGGATTGATTTGGAAAAGGAACTGTAAAGAAGACTTGAGAAACTGGAGACAGACTGCAGTACTGAATGTTGATTATAACTTAAGAAAATTATGCAAGCATGTTTTGGAAGAATTTCAAAAAAACTATGAAATCCAGATATTTAGGGTATAGAGCATGAGAAGAGTTAAAGAAATGCTAATGATTATTAAAAACATAGTGTGTAATATTTCTTATGATAATGAAGTTAGGTTTCCTGCATGTGATGTAGAAAAAGCTTATGAAAATAAAGATAGATGGCAATTATGAAAAGTTTTACAGGATTATAATATTTCATATGGGATTATAAAAGTAGTTAAATATATAAAGGCACATAAGTTTAACGGTTTAGCTAATGGATTGGTAAAAGATGGGGTTATGGTGCAGAAAGGAGTTTGACAGGGTGCCCATTAAGCAGTATCCTTTTTGCATTAGTTATAAATGCATTTATTTTAGAATTGTCCCAAAAAATGAAAACTGCAGAATATGTTTATCAGGACTTTATTCCCTTGCCGTTAATTATGTCCTTTCTGGATAATGTGGTACTAATTGTGAAAAATAAGAATATGATTAAATCTATATTATTAGAGTTTGAAAGGACTTTTAGGAGGATCAGTTAACAGATTAAGTGACAAAATGGTACAGGAGTATGCAAAAATAAAAAAATATATATGGATATAACATTTAAACAGAGTTAACTAATTATTTTAGGAATACCTTATATAAATTATGTTAGTGGAAAAATGCATTGGAAAAAAGTTAGATAAGATTCAAAATAGAAGTATAATTGTGGAAAACGTTTGGACTGAGTTTTCAAAAGAAAATATATTTATTGAATTCTATAGTTTTAGGTAAATTAAATTATTTAGGAGGAATTTTGCTTTTCCAGGTGAGATGGATATGGAATTATTGCATGTAATATCGCAATATTTTGGGGGTTGCATCTGAATCATATTAGAAGAGGAATAGCTTATAAAAAATTAAAAAAAAGGGAGCTTGGATTAAAAAAAAATCCATTGTTTATTTATCCTTTTTAAGTTTACAGTGTTTTTTTTAATATGGTGACTGATACTCAAAATAAGATTGCAATTAAATTTTAGCAATGGAAATACAGAGATTGGTGGGATAAATTTAAAAAAAAGAAATATTAAGATAAAAGTTAAATGAAAGAATGGGAAACAAGATTAAAGCTTGGAATATAGATATCCATGATTTTGGAAACAAAATAGAAAAATATAGTATGAAAACATGATGTTGAATTATTTTCATAATAATCCTTGTGAGAATATTTCTAAAAATGCTTTATTAGCTATCAGAAATAAACAAATAAGATTTAAACACTGGAATGAAGGCAAATACTTTTTATGGAGATTAATGCTTAAAACTGCCAGTTAAAGGTGATAAGAAATATAAAATTATAGAAGCTAGAAACTGTCATAATTGTAATGTACGGTAAACTATGGTGCATGTATTTTTGAATGCCCTAAAGTTCAAATTTTATGGCATTGTATTTTGCAGTAGAATGAATGTTTTTCATTAGCTAAGACATCTATGACTAAGGTATTATATGGTTATTACCTGGGTCTTTGTCAGACATCTATTGCATATAAAGATAGGTTATATATTGCTGTCATTTATCACATTTGGAAAGCAAGAACCAAATTGATTTTTTTTCACAAATTATGGAACATAGAAAATATTTTGAGGTGTATTACTTTATAGTTATGATATAAAGGAGAGGTAATGTAAAAAAATAGAAGAATAAAATGCATAAGCTTTGTTTATAATGTTTTTGTTAAAATATTATTTGCTGTAATATATGTTTATTTTGTGGGTACATAGGTTAAGATTTTTAGTGGATTTTATAGTATTTCAATAAAGTACCACTTCTCTTTTGATAGGTGCCATGGAATTGTTTTACATCCACCTGAGCTACCACCAACTCAAGCAGATGGAGCCTTGGTTTAACATCTCATTCAAGAGACACACTTAGGAGTGCATCACCTTCTTCCTTATGATGCCATGCAGTAATCAGTCAAATGGTGTGAGAATGGAACATATTGTCAATTGTCATGTTATGGATAGAGATTTAAGGAAAAACAACAGAGGTCATACTAAATGATTGAAAAGTTTGCCACTCCGTGAAAATGAGTAGTGATTCAAATATTCCTCACATGGAAAAGAGGGTATTTTATAGAAATTGTACAAAAAATGTTCACAGTGTAGAGAAAAGGGGAACCTGCATAAACATTTTACAGCTGCTTGGTCTAAACATAATAATATAGGACATTTGTGGATGTATTGTACAGATGTACGGAATATAAATGAAACTAATATAGTTTCTGAAAGTGATGCAACTGATACTGATGATAATATAAATGAAGATTGGAACATTATTGATGAAAGAGATTATTGATGAAAGGGAAAGGAAAACATTTCTAATGAAACGTAATCAACATTATGAAAAATGATGACAGTAATAGCAGAGAAGAAGGTAAATGGGTAAATTTAAAGGTAAATGTTAAATGGGTAATTGTTAAAGGTAAAAAAAATCAATTGCAGAGAGAGTTGGACAAAGAAAAAAGAAAAATGTCAATAAGTTGATGAAAGGAAAAAAGAAAAAAATAGATAATTTAGGAATTGTTTCATTTAATGTTAATAGTAGTGTTAATATTATTTAAATTATTTTTGTTTTAAATTGATATGAGTACAAATTCACAAATATAATATGTTTGCAAGATGTACGCAATGCTTCATGTGTCAATAGGGAGCAAATGCAGTTGATATGGGGAAATGATATCATATGGGCTTAGAAATAGAAAGATATATAGACATAGCAGTTTTATTTAAATGTAATCAAAAAAAGACTTCATATTATTGTTAAAGCAGAGGAGCAGTGGTATTAGGCATTAGACATAAAAGATCCATTTAGATTAGATTTGGTATATGCTCCTACGTATATGAAAGAAAGAGAAGAACTCTTTTGGAATATTAACACCATATGTATTAGTGAATATGAATATATTATATGGATATTTAATTGTAACATTAGAAAGCATGTGGGGAAATTATCATCATATATTTAAAAATTGGGAAAAGTGTTTAGGATAATTGTCATTATGTGTATACAGATAATTTACTAATATAAGATCAAGTTTAAGACACAAAATAGATTTTATAATGTATTCTTATACTTTAAGAGAAATAGATGCTGGGAAATGTGGTTTTATTTACAAATCATTAAGTTGTTTTGCTGGTACTTGACATTAATAACAATGTTATTTGTCAAGATAAAGGTTTGAAAAACCTGAATGCAATTATTTCACAAAATATTTTGGAGGAAACTAAAAGAATATGGAAAGAACATGAAACAATGAGATTTGTGTATTTGAACTAGACTAAGTGGTGGATTACAATTAAAGAAAAAGTTAAAAAGACTCAATGTTATATGGAAAAGGAATATTATAAAATATAGAAGCTAAGGTATGGTAAATTAATTTCTAACATGTTTCTATATAATGTTGAGTTTAAAGAAATATATGTTTAAAGAGAGAGAGGAAATTGTATGATGCTTTATTGCAAAACAGGGATGTTGGGTGCAAGGTACAAAAGAAGAGATATTACCCTTCTTAGACAAGAAGATTAAAAAACAAAACATGTATGGATAGTTTACAAGGTAAAGATGGAGAGATTAAAAGAAGTCAAATAGGTGTTGAACAAGAAGTTATTATATTTCTGAAGGAGATGTATAAATAATAAATGGGATGCATGTCCCAAAAACTGGGAACGTTAAAGAAATAACAGATGTTAATAAAATTAAATTATTAACAGACAGCACAGTATCTGAAATGAAATACATATTAAATAAGAAAGTCAGAAATACTGTGCATGGACCAGATGATCTAGATTATGCTCATTATAAAAGGCTATCAGATGAAAATTATATGATTTTAGGCAAGGTTTTCAATGACTGGAAAGAAATAAGATTACATAAAATATATGTGAGGTGTTATTAGATTAATTTGGAAAAGGAATACAAAGAAGATTTGAGAAACTGGAGACTGATTACAACACTGAGTGTTAATTACAACATATTTAAGAAAATTATGCAAGCACATTTACGAAAAATTTATAAAAATTATGGAATCCAGGTATTTATGATATAGAGCATAAGATGATTATTATTAAAGCGATAGTGTATAATATCTCCGAAGATAATGATGAAGTTAAGATGGTTGTGATGTACAAAAAGCTTGTGATATTATAGATAGAAGGCAATCGTGGAAAGTTTTATAGGATTATAATATTTCATATGAGATTATAAAGTAGTCAAATATTAATTTGCACATAAGTGTCTCACCAGTGTCTCACCATTCAAGCCCCTAAGGCATAACACAAAAACAAACATCTTAGTCATAGACGACTCAATTGTGAGACACACAAATGTTCCTCTCATGAAGTTGGATAAGGAAAAGGTCACTGTCAGCTGTCTGTCAGGTGCCAGGCTCCACAACATCACAAACACACTGAAGTCTCTCAACAGCAGGCACAGTTATAAGTCCATCATAGTCCATGTTAGTATGAGCAACTTGAGACATACTTCACTGGACTATATGAAGAGAGACATGACTGAGCTCTCTGATTATGTCTCTCAGGCAGGTATGTCTCTTGCCTTCAGCAGCATTTTACCTTCACCTAGGATGATAACTCAATACAAACAAAAAAAATGATTGACTTCAACAAATGGCTTAGTTTCTGGTGTCATTCAAAGGGAATCCAGTATGTGTCAGCCTGGGATGACATGGTCAACAGACTTTGATACTTTGCCACAGATGGTCTTCATCTGTCACCCCTGGGATTTCAGTTACTGGCTAAGGGTCTTCCCATCCCCATAGTGCCTTTCCTAGGCAATGTCACAAGAACAAAATACCCAATGTAAAAATGCCCTCTAAAAACAACCTCAGTGTGATGCTGCTAAATGCTAGGAGTCTAAACCAGAAACTGCACTCACTGGAAGCAGTCCTCACCCTGGAAGAGACTGAAATCTGTGCAGTCACAGAGACCTGGTTTAAGGCTGTAGACAGCACCCCAGCTATACCAGGTTACATTTCCTTCCACATGTTCAGACCACAAATTGAAGGTGTGATAACTATGGGATGTTGTGTATCAATCATCATTAAAGATAATACACTGCTAGATTAGTTAAACAGCAGGATTCCATTGAATTACTTCAGGTGCATTTGACTGTAGGTAAGACCCCTCTTAGGTCATTGCCAGCTAAAGGGACCCCTTCATAAATCAGGACATTCACTCAGCCTACTTGGATCTACTTGAGTCAATCAAGGTACAACCAAACACCCTAGTTTTGGTTGCCTTTAATTACCCATCCATAGACTGGGTAAAGTATATGTGTTCTAACTCACTTGCTCAAAGATTCCTGGATTTCATTAACTCCAGTGCCTTGGACCAGCTGGTTGACACATACACAAGGTGCTCAAACATCCCGGACCTGGTGCTCACCAACATGGGGGAGCGCTGCACCACCCCCAGTGTGTGGCCATCTCTGGTGAGATCTGACTACAAACCAGTCTTGCAAGAAGTATCTATGACACAAGACTGCCCCCTTAGCAACAACTAGACTAAAAAACTTCTCCAAGGCCAATTACAACCTCTTATGTGATGGCATAAATAGCCACATATCCCCTCCCCCCACTGATGAAACAGACACCTATGCTGAGTTATAAACCAATGCTTCATACAAGCACCTGTATTGACTATGCCATACCTGACTGAACCAAAGCATGATCTTTAAGGAAAGGAAAACATGCCTTGTGGCCAACTGCCATTAATAGGCTATATAACAGGAGGAAGAAATTGCTAAGTGTAGGAAGGAATGGTCTCAAAACTGGAAACACTCCCTCCTCAACTTAAATAAACAAATAAGACTCCTAGTGAAATCCGCAAAAGCTAACTACAAATCCAAATTGGCTTGCCTAACTAGGGGTAACCACAAGACATTCTTTAGTTACATCTGTAATCTCAAAGGTAAGGCCTAGATTTGTGCTGAACTTGTAGTTAATTGTACTATATATATATATATATATATATATATATATATATATATATATATATATATATATATATATATATATATTAACCTGTGGATATTGCAAACCAGCTGGCAGACAGGTTCAGTGAAAACATCACTCCCCTATCCCCACTACATATACTCCAAAGCATCCCTAACACCTGTCTCTTGCCCAGTATCTCCAAGGAGGAGGTCTTAAATGCCCTCTCCAAGGCCAAAAACACAGCCTCTATGGGAGCAGACAACATCCCAGGCTGTATTCTTCATGGGTTAAAACAGGAATTTGAAAAAACGAAAAAGCCAGCAAGTGTTGGCAAGTGCCACATCCAAAAATGATTTATTACCATAGGGAAGATAAATTCCCCTATGTATGTAAAATTGTGACAAACAATTTATAAAACCTTCAGACCGGTTTCGGCTCCTGAGAGCCTTCTTCAATGATACAAAAAAGACCAAAACTTGTGGATATCAGTATACATACATATATATGGTTCAACCACACAAAAGAACCAATGAAAACAATACATTTATAATTGGTCATTAAGACCAGGTGAAAACAAAGCTCCCAGTTTAATGATCCATTTTCTCTCCTTTAAACTAAGCAATTCATTCCAATAAATTTTATCTTTGCATTTTCCTTTTATACAGTCAATAATGACAAATTTGAAACATGCAGATGTATGTTTCAAACTATGTTTATAAAGTGCGTTACTGATACGTTTGTTTTTGATATCACTCAAGTGTTCACATATTCTGAGACGAAAAGACCTGGAGGTCTTTCCAACATAGAATGCAGAACAATTACAGGTCACCAAATAGATGACCCATTCAGTACTACAATTGGCCCAAAATTTGATGTCAAAGACTTGTGAAGTATTTTTACTACTAAATTCACAAGTATGTGAAACCCTAATACAAAAGGAACAATGCCCACAAGGTGAGCACCCAACAATGGGTTTACCTAAAAGAGACAACTGGACGGAAGCAACAGAATCAGAACCCACTCTCTTATAATGACTGAATTTGGAGCCAGTGGTCTGTCCCCTTCTAAATGAAAAAGAACATCTTTCTGGAAGAATAGAGTTCAATTTTGGATCAGCTTTAAGCACATTCCAATGTCTATATATGATGTTTTTAAAGCCCTGTGTGTTACGTCCATATGTGGTCACCAAACGCAAGGTCTGTGAATTTGGATTTTTATTTCTGTCTCTATAAGATAATAAATCATCTCTATTTAAGTTGGATGCCCATCTTTTGGTTACATGCACAGAACCTGGACGATAACCCCTCCTAATGAATCTATGTACCAAATCATCCCGGGCTTCAACAAAGGACTGCTGACTAGAACAGATTCTTCTGGCTCTTATGAACTGAGACTTGGGTATGTTCTGGATGATATGTTGTGGGTGGAAGCTGGTGGCATGTAGTAATGAGTCAAATTCAGGGAATTTTCTAAACATCTTAGTTGATAAAGTATTGTCATCATTTCTAGTAACTTCAACATCAAGAAATGCTATCCTAGATGTATGACAAGTCAACTTAAATTCTATTCCCCAAATATTATTATTAAGATATTCGAGAAACTCCATAAGATAAAGTTCATCAGCTTTCCACACCAACCAACAATCATCCAGATACCGACGCCAAATGTCCATCTTGCACATATAGATATTATGATTATAATCATAAATCATAATTTCTTCTATATATGCCATGAAAAGATCTGCATATATGGGTGCAAAAGATGCACCCATAGCAGTACCTTTAATTTGCCAATAGCAATTCTTTTGAAAATAAAAAACATTACTGGACAAAACAAGCTCAGTGAGACATACCAAGAATGTGTTGAAACCTGGTCGATATAAACCTGATCTAGTCAACCAATAGTCCAATGCCTGTAGACCTGCCCAATGTGGAATGTTGGTATAAAGAGAGGTAATGTCCAAAGTGCATAATAACCAATGTGATTCAAGTTGGGTGTTGTTAACAATATCCAAGAATTGGGTGGTATCTTGGATTCTAGCTCTAATAGATACCAATAGTGGTTTCAAGTATTGGGTTAAATATTCAGACAATGGTTCAGTGAGAGACCCATGTCCAGATACAATGGGCCGACCTGGTGGATTTGTAACATCTTTATGGATCTTAGGTAACAGATATAAATATTGTTTCAAAGGTGAAACAATCATTAATTGTTCTTTCGTAGATTGTGTAATGATGCCCTCCTCCACCGCCTCAGTTAAGTACTGATCAATTTTACCCTTGAAATGAGATGAGGGATCCAAAGGCATCTACCTGTAGTATTATTTGTTACCCAATTGCCTCAAAGCCTCATTGTCATACATAACCTTATCTAATACCACCACTGCTCCACCCTTATCAGCTTGAATAATGACCAAATCTTTATTGTTCACAAGCTCTTCCAAACTATGTATTTCTTCAGTAGACAAATTATTATAAGAGACAGGTAAATCCTTAAGATGACAATGTAAATCCTGTAGGACATTTTTTTGAAACACCCCCACTAAATGTGCCATCGGTGGATTGAATGTGGATTTTTTAAACTTGAAATCCTGAGATATATCACAAACATTATTCTCAAAAAACACCTTCAAATTCAAAATTCGACAAAAATTTATCACATCCTGAGCCAAAGATTGTTCAGAAACAAAGAACCCAGGAACAAAATTAAGCCCCTTGTTTAACAATCTGAGTTGACCATTAGTCAGTGCCACAGAAGAGATATTATGGACATTGGAGTTGGAAGTTAATGTTGTGTCATAATTTTCAACAATGTCTCCAGACTCTGTTTGGAAGTTTCTTTTCTTATGCTTCCGCCCCCCTTGTCTGTATCTAAATTGGGAGGGTGTGGACAGTTATCCCTTTTGGCCTTAGGTACCCCATCACTGGAGTATTCTTCCAACTCACCTTCCGTGTTGGAAGAAGTATCCTCACCAGAGGTACCACTGGAAAAACTTAAATTTTTCTTTAAAATAGATTTTGGCCTTTTTCTTTCGGGAGTGGGTGATCTCTTATCATATTTGTTATCATCTCTGGGTAACCTAAAAGAAACATTCTTAGATGTATCAAATGGTTTACCCCTCTCATAATCACCCACATCCCTAAGAAATTTTTTGAGTTTCCTGTCCTTTAAGGTAGCTTCCATGTTAGACAAATCAGTGGTGAGTTTTTTAACCTGTGTAGCAAAAGAATCACAGGCTTCAAATTTGTTGGACTCTAAACAAACAGTTTCCAAGTCTTTGACACCTTTTTGCACCTTACGTTCATAAAAATTAGCTAAAGCATCTACAAATTTGGAGGAGGCTAATTGTTGAATATGACCCCAATCCTCACTATGTTGGTCATCAATATTAGAGACCAAAGGCTGTATCTTAACCCTAAGACCCCATGGAGTAATATGTTTCTCCTGATATGCTTTGAATAAACGCAAATGCCACACATTGGTCCTAACAATCTTCATATTTTTGCCCAACTTGGCAAAAAATACCTCACATTGTGTATCCAAATCAGATCCCACAGTCACAAAAGTGGATGACGATCCATGTTTGTCCAAACCAAACACAGATAAATCATCTACATCAGAGGATAAACCCTGTATAATGGGTGAAAGTGCCATATTCTAAACCTCAAAACCAAGCACAACCAAACCAAATAGAATATATCAACAAGTGTGAACAAATATATCACTCAATAAAGAAACCAGTGTTAAATATATGCTAATATATACACTGACACCAAATATATATATCTCATATATTATCCGGCCTGTACACAAAAGATATGGCGTAAATGAAAATTCCACAAAGAATTGGATAGATCCAAAACAAGACCATTATACACAAAATTACCCAAAATAAAAAATATGTAATATAACCTGGTATGTGTATATGTCTTTTGGATCAAAATTCCATATGTCCACCAATACAATAAACAGCCAAGATGAACTGACAACCCCACTAAAGTTGTCGTGCTGCGTATTGGTCAATATTGGAAACCAATAAAGCAATACCCATCCATGGAAGATGTTAAAACAAAGTCCATATCTGTGTACCAGCCTAGAAACACCTAATATAATAACAAAATCAAGAAAATTTTTTTTAAAAAAGCAATATAAAGTGGCAGTGTTAATTAGCAACACCAATATTTATAACACACTTGGACACATTACCAAATGGTATGGTTGTCTCCCAAAGAACCATAAGTCAAAATTCTTGGTATATATCTCAAAAACCTCAATGTAATTGACTAATCCAAATGATGTATATCACCAAATGGTATTAACCATATATATAAATATTCACCCAGGCTAGATAGAAAATGTGACTGGGAACCAAAACCATAAGCATCTAATGATGCCTTTTGTATAGTCATCAAAAATTTGACATATAAACCTCGAAACCCTATTTAGGACCAAACTGTGTGTGCATCAACCTGCATAATAATAACAGTCAAAAAATTAAAACCTCCAAAAACCAAACTAGTCTCGAATGATAATTCACCATTAATCAAGCATATAAAAAATTTTATCCAAAACAATACAAGAGTAATATCCAATATAAACGCAAAATAACCCAGAGTGTAAGCAATATAGCTATCCTAAATATCAAGATCATGCAGACTGCATGTATCTAAATCTGCATGAAAGTCGACACTGAAAAAATGAAAAAACAAACATAAAATATGAACAAACAAGAATCAAACTAACCTCATACATCTAGTATGCCATAACCATATCATATAAACTAATACCACACTAAGTGATTAAATAACTTAATCAAACAAAGTAAACAACCAACTCACTAAAAACACCTTCAACATGTGTCAGTATGAATATCATAACCGACCAACTGTAATTGCTGTTTTGAGAAACTGGCCCAAAAAAATATACAAATAGCCATTCAAACCACTTCGAAGAGCGGACTAGAACTAAATCCAAACCAGCATATATCCAAGAATAGTATATATATCTATAAAAACAAAATAATTGAAAAATTAAACATTAAATGCACCTAAATATGACTGATATGCGTGTCGACAATCATACCAAAATAACAACAAATGTAAATACACTCACTTATAGTCAGCCCTTAGTCAAAACAAACATCTGTTGAGTCCGTTTAAAAAACGGACGCAAAATTCAAAACAATGGCGTTTAACAAAACGCTAACGATATTGTTCTGTTGAATATAGAAAGGCAGCTGGGTACAAAAACTTTTAACATAGCCATATCACATTGAACTAATATCCTGATAGGAAAATATTTTGTTTGATCAGAACAATAAACCATAAGCTGACCTCAACATACCTTGGTATGTGTCGACACCAATATCAGTACCAAATAGCTGGTCCGAAAAAAATCCCCATTAGGAACCAGAACTATACAAACAAAAATACATTCTGTTCGCTCAAACAAACAAACATAATACAAATAAGTGTGTTGTACTCTTCCAAACGCTGGCAGTATTCACCAATAAACCAACCGGAAGTGGGGTTACGTAATATGCAAAGCGTAACCTTATAAAAAAACAGCGGTCAGCCAAAATACAATAACATGAATACTATAATATTCATGATATTCATGAATACCTGGCATGAAAGATATTGGAAAAACAGGAATTACCATCACCATTGAGCATGCTTTTCAGTCACAGCCTAAGCACTGGCTTTGTCCCTGCAGAATAGAAAACAGCTACCATCATTCCTTTGCACAAAGCAGTGCATCTGTGGACCCCAGGAACTATAAACCCATTAGTCTGACCAACCTTATCTACAAGGCCATGGAATGAATCATCATGGACCTTATTAACAGAGATATAGGAAATCTCCAAATGCTCGACGCCACCCAGTTTGGCTCTGTCAAGTGGACATCACACCTGTTAAACTTACTGGACTTCTTTGAAACAATCACCAAAGCCCTAGACAAGGGCAATCTGTGAATATGGCCCACCTAGACTTAGCCATTTCCTCTGACACAATCCCCCACTCAGGCATCACTGACAAACTCACATAGGTGGGTATCAATCCATATTATCAGGTGGGTTGCAAACTGGCTCAAAATAAGGGACTCCACCTCCTCCAGCAGACCTGTAATGCATTATCATCCCCTTTGGCAAAGGTGATGTTCTTGCAAACTACAACATCAATTGCAATACCCTAAACACAAGGTTCAGTGGTGAGAGATCCGGGCATACAGGTTGACAGCAATGCTGACTTCGAAAACCATGTCTCCACAGTGGTAAGAAGGGCATTCTATATTTCTCATTTCATAAGTAAGGGCATTGCCTCCAGAAAAAAAAAGAGGTTATAACACGCCTGTACTCTTCCCTCATCAGGCCAATAGTAGAGTACAATGGTGTCTTTGGTATGTTCCTTTCCAGACATCTGCAGCAATTGGAGAGACCACAAACATTCCTTACAAAGAAAATTCAGGGTCTTCAAGATCTGTCTTATGTGCACAAACTAAAATCATTGTCACTTTACTCAATGTCATACAGACTGCTCAGAGGTGACCTGTGCCTTGCATCTAGAGCAATCTCTGACCCAGCTTTAATGGAATACTTCACATTCACAAGTCAAATGGCACACGGGTCACTCACTCAATGGACCTTAACCTGGTATGTGACATTAAAAGAACTTGCTGGAGAGACAGATTTGTCTCACTAAGGTTGCCCCATCTTTGGAACAAGCTCGTATTCATGTTAAATAAAGCCCCTAGCTGACCCTATTTTTGCGCAATTTGGATGACTGGATGGCTAACTAGAAATTCACCCCAGGGGTTCCACTTGTGTCCCTCTTGGACAGGGGCAATATGTGCTGATTTTAATGTATGCTTGAACCAGCCATTCTTCGGAACATGTGTTGAACTTGGCTAGGCTTGTAAGGACCCTGGGGCCATTAGCCTAGTAACCTCCTATGATCCTATAAGGTTAAGGTTTTAGCTACTGGATAGGTAAAAGATTAGATTGTGATGCAAAAAAGAGTTTGACAGAGTGCCCATTAAGCAGTATACTTTTTGCATTAGTTATGAATTCAGTTATTGAAGAAGGGTCCCAAAAAATGAAAACAGCAGAATAGGTTTATCAAGTCATTATTCATTTGCTATGAATTATTTCCTTCGGTGATAATGCAGTACTTATTGTGAAAAATTAAATATAATTATGCCTATTTTATTAGAGTTAGAAATGAATTTTCACTGAATTGGTCTACAGATTAATAGACAAAACAGTACAGGACTGGTAAAAATAAAACTTATGGATATAACATTTAAACAGAGTGAACTAAATATTTACATGTACCTTTTAGACATTATGCTAGTGTAAAACTGCATTGGAAAAAGTTAGATGAGATTCAAAATCGAACTAGAATGTGGAAAACACAGCTTCATACCACCTACAACATTATCCAGCATCCATCTGCCTGTCCAGCACTAAAAACTATTCTATACAATTCTGCTCCCAGTTGGTCATTGCAATACAGTGACCAAAAACTCCTCTCTGTCTATAAACCTATAACATCTGCTGGGCATTGTCTGTACTTGTATAAGATTGCTAAGGCCTGGAACTCCTTACCTATATCCATCAGGTCAATGCCCTCCCATTCCTAGCAAAACCTAACTCTGTTCTTGCTCAAAAAAAGGACAAACTATATCATTAAATGTGAACAAGTACATTTTTATTCCTTAAACCTTGTTACTCTCTCTTTTTCACTTACTTCCTTATTTTGATCAAATTCTTTTCCCTGACTTTCTCTCTAAATATAGCATAAGTCTATTTATCCCCTCCCTTCATATTGCAATTTCTGTTTGTATTAGACTAACTTACAGTTATTTTCTCTACAAATTGTCTAAAATTTCTATAAATGTTAAATGATTGTCATATAACTTGTATCAATACATAACCAATTTATTTTATATTATCACTAATTTAAACTGCGGTGGTGGTGCTGCGGTAGAATTGTCACCTCACAGTAAGACGTTGTCCTGTTCGATTCTCAGTTAGAGCATCTTCTGTGTGGAGACATGCGTGAATGGGTGTACCTTTGTTGAAGGTTGTGCGTCAGGGCTGGCAACTCGCCACATAAAAATCTACTGCCAATAATTAGCGGCCCGGAGTTCCGCTGTGGTGACCCCTAACCAAGAAAAGCCGAAAAAGACAAAACAAAACTAGTTTAAACTGCAGATGTTTTTGATTTATTTTTGAAGATTGTAAAATTTTTGTTCTTTAAATGTTTTGTAATAATTTGGAGCTTTTCTCCCCAGGCCTCCACTGTAAATGGGCTTCTACCCATTTGGTCTTTCCCAATAATCAAATGCCAGTAAGTGAATAGACTGAGTTATCAAAAGAAGTATGTTTATTGAATTTTATAGTTTTAGGTAAATTAAGTTAGGATTAATTTTTGCTTTTCCAGGTGAGATGGATACAGAATTATTGCATGTGATATTTATGATGTTGTGGGGGTCACAGATGAATCCTATTAAACGAGGAATAGTTTATACTAAATTAGAAAAGTGGAGCTTGAATTTAAAAATTCCTGTTGTTTATTTATCTTCATTAAGTTTACAGTCTCCAGGATTCAACAAGCTCTGCACAGCGTGCAGGAATATTGCAGGAGCTGCTGGAAGCAATATGGCCACCGTGCAATGCAGGAATAAGCTCCCAGGACTTGCACAAGCGCTCCTGCACAATTCCTGCATGGACACAGCTCCTGTATGCAAATTTCCCCATTTGTAGGGGAAAACCTTGCAAATTAGGTGAATTTGCGATACAGGAAGCTGGCAGATGGCCGTGCAGGACTAGTGTAGTCTGCAGAAATGTACTCGGTTAGTAACAGTGTACATTTCTGCAAACTATAAAACAGAGCCATAACAGGTCCAAATAAAGGGTGTATATTATGTGGAAACCATGCCAGTGGCCAAACATATGGCCATTGGCGAAACAAAGCTTCAGAACACGAAGAGCCTCTCCAACCAAGTAGTTCCTTAACGCAGTTTTATTATTTTTATATACAAGACAATAGCAGCGTTTTCGCTACTCTAACAAGGTAGCTTCTTCAGAGGAAGTTAAACAAGAGCTAGCACCACGCTCTTGTGAAATTAAATACTAACAATGTGGTTACATCACTTCCTGAGAAGGTTTTTTAAGAAAATTTTTGTTAAAAAATATTATCTAAGACACACATAATAAAATGTGTACATTGAACTGCAACAGAATGTATAATATAAAATAAAAGGTCACAGTATTTTTATACTAGCAATTAACAACAGCTCATAAGTGCAAGTCAATGGTACATTACCCAATAGATCAGTTGTTATATTTATTACATCAAAACAATTACTGTAAATTAGTTGTTAAGGCTTAAAAAAGGTTAATATTAAAAGCTGAATATGACAAGTTTATCTATATATTTTATACTAACTTTTAAAAATTCAAAATGAACCACCCTTTATCAAACTTCATGAACACTGCTAGAAAACATGTGTTAAAAAGTTATAAAAATGTTTTGAAAAAATATTTAAAAAAAATGTGTATATGTGTACTCCCATAGTTGCAAAAAAACCTATGCTCAATAAAAAACCTTCACTAAAATTAGTGAGGGTGTGTGCAATTTACAGAATCTGTTTGCACACAAAGGCAAGGGAGTAATGTAAAATACACCTACAAAAGGGGCTTATCCTTTCTATAGGTGAGTCAAATATAAAAATACAATATGAATAGTGCAAACTTAAGTTTATTTAAACTTAATTTAATTTAAGTAGCACATAAACTCTTTATCTCAAGTAGGATTTGTATTTTAATACAGGTGCGATATTGCAACTTTCGTTAAGACCTGGTATGTTGAAAGTATCCAGTTTAAGTTGCCACAGCAGCTCACGTGTTTCTAATAATAATGAGGTAGGACCACCTCTAATAGAAGTGGGCATATGGTCTATGCCCATAAAGAGAAACGCGTGCCCTGGGTGGTTCACTGTATGCTTAGCCAAGGCATTTTCGCACTTGTTGTTTTTAATAGCATAACTGTGCTGGTAGATGCGTTCCTTATCGCACCTGTATTAAAATACAAATCCTACTTGAGATAAAGAGTTTATGTGCTACTTAAATTAAATTAAGTTTAAATAAACTTAAGTTTGTACTATTCATATTGTATTTTTATATTTGACTCACCTATAGAAAGGATAAGCCCCTTTTGTAGGTGTATTTTACATTACTCCCTTGCCTTTGTGTGCAAACAGATTCTGTAAATTGCACACACCCTCACTAAT
This sequence comes from Protopterus annectens, assembly GCF_019279795.1. Taxonomy (NCBI): domain Eukaryota; kingdom Metazoa; phylum Chordata; order Ceratodontiformes; family Protopteridae; genus Protopterus; species Protopterus annectens. The sequence goes on along the minus strand of NC_056736.1, from coordinate 352,311,341 downwards.
TTAGTGAAGGTTTTTTATTGAGCATAGGTTTTTTTGCAACTATGGGAGTACACATATACACATTTTTTTAAAATATTTTTTCAAAACATTTTTATAACTTTCTAACACATGTTTTCTAGCAGTGTTCATGAAGTTTGATAAAGGGTGGTTCATTTTGAATTTTTAAAAGTTAGTATAAAATATATAGATAAACTTGTCATATTCAGCTTTTAATATTAACCTTTTTTAAGCCTTAACAACTAATTTACAGTAATTGTTTTGATGTAATAAATATAACAACTGATCTATTGGGTAATGTACCATTGACTTGCATTTATGTGCTGTTGTTAAGTGCTAGTATAAAAATACTGTGACCTTTTATTTTATTATATTATACATTCTGTTGCAGTACAATGTACACATTTTATTATGTGTGTCTTAGATAATATTTTTTAACAAAAATTTTCTTAAAAAACCTTCTCAGGAAGTGATGTAACCACATTGTTAGTATTTAATTTCACAAGAGCGTGGCACTAGCTCTTGTTTAACTTCCTCTGAAGAAGCTACCTTGTTAGAGTAGCGAAAACGCTGCTATTGTCTTGTATATAAAAATAATAAAACTGCGTTAAGGAACTATTTGGTTGGAGAGGCTCTTCGTGTTCTGAAGCTTTGTTTCGCCAGTTTGTTTTTGCCTTTATTTAAACATATGGCCATTGGCATGGAAAACAGTTGCAAAAAAAATAAATAAATAACAACTTGCATTTCTTTTAGCCGATTTCAGCTGTTTAAGCATAAGGCAATGGAGCACAAATGGGATCGTGCCGAAAATAAAAAAAAAAACCTGTAATAAGCATTTTATAAAAAATCACTATTTTGCCATTATACTCAGTGGCAGGCAGAAGACAACATGGCCAGTGAACAGTGGTTGTTAAGGGGGAAGGCTCAGTGTGGGATTTGTAACTAGGCATTAGCAGGCAATCATATGCAAATGAGGGGAATGATACTGAATACTAGATCCCCCCTCATGGCTAGCCTGCACCCTGCAGGAAGATCATGGTGCAAGCCTAAGAGCTAGCTGACATCATAGAGGGGTGTGTCAGGTATACTGTAAACTTACTGGTGCACTGTGGCTCAGGTTTGCCCTTAGCTTAGCAGAGCTAAGCAAGGGTGTGTTTCTGAGGCTGCCTAGCACTCTTTACATTGCCTAAATGGGTGTGCTCACCATGGACTGTGTTTTAAAGGAGTAAAAAAATTAAACCAGGAAATAGCAGCTCTGTGCACATCTGAGCAATGTGTTTGTGCGGCGTGCCCCCAGGCTTAAACAGGAAGGCAATGGGAAGGGAAAACAGCAGTAGGAAGGTAATCGAGGAGAACAAGCATAGCTGGCAGGTGAAATGTATCAGAATCAGCCAATTACACAGGCAGCAGCCCAGCCCAGCACGCTACTATAAACTATGCAAACACCTTTCCCTCTGGTTTTTCCACAAACTCTACACCATCATTGTACACAAGTGGGGAAATTTTACCAAACAAAAGCAACAAAATGATAGGGGCTGCAGCAGCTATCATAAGTCAACATGTGGAAGAGGCTGAGTGTGTTGAGGATGAGAATGCTGATGACCAACCCACAGTGAGGAGAAGGAGAAGAGTGTACAGACCCAGGGTAACCTACCAGGGGCTACATGAGCTGGAGATAGTGGGGTGCTATAGGGTGGACAGGGACCTCCTACAGCAAATTGTTGAGCTGTGCTGGCCACACCTCACACACAGAACCAACAGAGGGGAACCCATCCCAGTGGATACCAAGATATGTGTAGGCCTAAGAATACTAGCCACAGGTACCTTCCAAAGGCCAACTGCGGATATCATGGGGATCTCACAGGCATCAGCATCCAGGGTACTCCACCAGTTCCTGGATGCCATGTCAGCACATGCCGGTGAGCATGTATATTTCCACAACATCCATAAGGCATTGGCCAGCAATATGCACTCTTCCACCAAACAGCAGAATACCCTGAGGTAGTGGGTGCTATAGACTGCATGCACATACGTATCAAAGCACCACTCAGTGAGTGGGGTAGGGTCTACATCAACCGCAAGGGCTTCCCCTCCATCAACTGCCAGGTCATGTGCGATGCCCAGGGCATTATAATAAATGTGTGTGCTGACTGCACTGAAAGCTATCACAACTCCCACATCTGGCATCTGACGTAGCTGTACCAGAGGTTCACCAATGGGGACATCCTTATGACACCCAAACAAGAACTCCATAATGAGGCACACACACAGACCAGAATCATAATAGCGCATGTGTTTGGGAGGCTCAACTCACGGTTCCGGTGCCTGGACACATCCGGTGGAGCCTTACAGTACTCACCAGCTACATGTATCCAAATTGTCATCATATGTGCCATGCTACACAATATGATGCTGCAGAAACAGCTGCAGCAGGAACAGCATGGGGCAGGGCCACACAGCCCCCCCTCCACCATTGCCATGGCCTGCACAGGCACAGAGTGACTCAAAGGGGAAACAAACTGAGCTGCCCCAGTAGGCAGAAGGAGGCATGCCCAGTATGCCCAGGCCATGGCAAAGAGGCAACAAATAGCACATACAATGACATGGTAGGAACCCAGGGAATGACACCTCTCTCTGACTCGTACATACAGTAAAAGGGATGCCAAACATGACACTACCTGTGCTTAACCATGTATAGGGAGTGTACTATGTGCACCCGACATAGTCAGCTTTCCAGCACCATCCTCAATAATGGCACAGCCACAAGGTAAGTCACTCTTCCTATCAATTGCCGAATGGAGTAGTATGTGTTATTACTTGTATCTACGGTACGGATGTGAGCATGCAAGGGAATCGGTTGACTGAATGGGATGCCAGCAGTTATTAGGCACCTATTGTGGCAGCATGAGATCTGTAACAAATATTGGTGTCACCATAGTAGCCAGTACTAGAGAAGGTGACAAAACTCACTGCAGGAAATGTGCTGGGCCACATGTGTGTCCATCGGACACACACATGCCAGTCAGGGAGGCTCACATACCCAACAACAGTCTCAGCCAGCAAGACAGATGTAGACAAACACAAACAAAGGCTGTGCTAAGGCCACTGATTGATAGCTATGGAGAACACCCCCCCCCAGACCTACACAAACAGACTACAACAGCTCAGGCAGTGGGATGTTAGTTCTGAAGGGTAAGAAGTCAGAAACTGAAATGTATGTCAATCAAACCTAAGACCTGTAGTACATCAATATGCCTCTAGTCAGCATGATAGGTTAGAATACAGAATGAAATGGCGTATCTGAAATACCAGCACAGTCATAGCAAATAAGTACAAGTGTCAGGTGTCCCCCCCCAATACTATGGAGAAATGTAGAAACAGTCAGGTGTTCCCCCCCAGTCCCATGTAGAAATGTAGTAACAGTCAGGTGTGCCCCCCCAATCCTATGTAGAAATGTAGTAACAGTCAGGTGTGCCCCCCAATCCCATACAGAAATGTAGTAACAGGTGTTCCCCCCTTAATCCTATGTAGAAATGTAGTAACAGTCAGGTGTGCCTCCCAATCCTATGTAGAAATGTAGTAACAGTCAGGTGTGCTCCCCAATCCTATGTAGAAATGTAGTAACAGTCAGGTGTACCACCCAATCCTATGTAGAAATGTAGTAACATGTATGTGTAGGTATAATAACAGTGGAGCACAGATTACTTGAGCTGGCCAAGGTAGCAGGACAGATTGTAGCATGTGTACAATATGCAGAGCTGTGTGCGTTAGGTTGGTGTGTGTCATATATTGTGTGAGAGTGGTCAGTATGTATGTATGGTGATGTTTGTCCTGGTGGCCATTGGCCAGTACTGCCAATGACAGGGCCAAGTTCTCAAAACTGCAGTGCCAAAACAATGCTTCCCAGCAAAACACATTCCAGCAGTAAGCCATAGTAAATGTTTGGAAGTAATATGTGTCACCATCTGAATGATGGACATGACATGAATGTGGGCACAAACATACAAGCAGAATACAGGGGGAAGTACCCCAGACAGACAGTGTATAAGATGTAACCGTCAAATGGACACACCTTTGGAATTGCACATACAGGTTAGCAGCACATTATTTGGGCTTGTAGTAGTCAACTGGCCAAACACTGACAGACCACAAAGGTCATAGGTATGAAGTACTGAGAAACAGCTGATGTCCCTGCACAAGCCAGCATAAGTGGAATGCCCCATGCATATCTGTGAGTCAGATGCAAGTAGTGTCCATAGCACATATGCACCCAGCTCACCCCACCACCACCTACAGGTACCTCTTCGGTCTTATGCCTGCCATTGGAAATGAGTACAATATGACCCCCACCTCTGTATGGCAATAGCTAAAGAATGCAGCATGCAGAACAAGTATCTCATGCAGGTGTGTCCCTAGCTGTAAGTAGCACCCTGCCAGCATCCACACCACCGGATCAATAATGACAGAAAGTATTGGCATGAACACCTTGCACACCTACACTGTCACACCAGGGGAATATAGTGTATTGCAGTCTGGGACTGTAGGAGTGACAGAGTGCAACGGCCTGCTACAGCTGGCCTGCATCACTACCAAATGGCCTACAGTCCTCTGCCAAAGGCATGTGTCTCACCCGTACTGCCAATGTGTGTTATGTCATGGACTCCCAAATAACAACATAACACAGTCCACAGAACAAACAAAATAAAATAAAGTCCTGGACACCGCCTTGAGTACAAAATCACTTTTTATATTTCCAATAACACCATAGATGAGCACTTTCATCTAATGACTAGACTTCATCAGTCCACAGAACCCAAATGCAAGGCCATGTGGACAATTCTCAGTAACATGTACACTATGTCCTACTGCATGAACTGTGGACCAACACCAAATTACTGCTGAGATGAGGTGATAACTATAGGAACATATCAGATAATATTTGCATAATGTAGAGGAAGAGGACAGAATAATGGGGGGGGTAGGAGCATGGGTGGTATGGAGTATGTGAAGTCCGAAACTCAGCCGTGTGCACATACTATCCCTGGCTGCAAACACAAGAATGGGTGGCTATAAACCTGCTTGTAAACTGCAATGTGAAGGGGTAATGTCCAGAATTATAACCCCTGCCTCTGGGTAAGCTGTGTGAATCTGTACAGCTGTGAGGTATTGCCACAGCAGGATATGGTCATACTGTGACGTTAATGGATGTACAAGCAAGGGATCATCAGCCACCAGTGTACCAAGGTACTGAACCATTTACACAGACCCAGCAGGAAGTGTCTGCAGCTTCCCCTCCAGAATGGCATGATTGTGCAAGAATATATAGGCTGCTGACCAAAATACTGGACACAGCTGCATTCCCCTCTGTTCCCCAGGACATCACTACAAGCAAATATGTATAACCGACAGTACTTGATGACATAAAACATCACAGTGTAAAATAGTACATATGTCTGAATATCTCTGCTAACACCAGGACCATGTAGCAGAAGCAGCACAGACACAATTACCTACAGTAACCCACTATCCTTTGCCTGTTTTGACCCCTTATTTTCAACCGATCTACAGATATCCCTTAGAAACATTTTGCTAGCTGTAGGACAACACAAAAGTATGCGCTGGAGTACAATCTACCTGGAATGGATTTACACATTTAATACAGAAGGTCATACTGGGCATGCTCTCACACTTACAGAAATGAAGGCCATGCCAGACAACGAAATACTGAAAGGTCATACTGGGCATGCTCACACACAGAAATGAAGCCCATCTCTGACAACAACAGTGAAACATACATATCTGACAGTGGGAGATGTTAGTGCATATACTCCTCAGTACACACCAGTCATGCTTTGCACACATATCGGATAGGAATACACACATATATCCAAGGACAACACACTATAATAAGCCAAAAAATACACATCCATAGATGTGTGGAAGAGAGTGAGAGTGACAAAGAGCATCCCATCATGAGGCCTGTCCCAACCAGCACACATCCAATTGGCTAAAACCACATGATGTGCAAATGTCAATCATGGTAGACATTCGCCTCTGTTATCCCTCAGCACTATAGTGTCTGTGGTGCTTGTGCTGTGTGACATGACTGTACAAGTCAGTAGTCATCTAGCAGTTCTATACATGTACCTGTGGAATATAAACCTGTGTGTGCCTGAGTGTTGTACGTCTGCCTCTAGATGAATGGGTTATGGCCCATGCACACACAGTGCACTCCCTGTTGCTCTACTATGGCAAGCCTGCTGATGTCTTCACCTTGAAATACACCTTTGGGGAAGTAGCAGCCCAGTAATCTCTGTGGCATATCCTGTAACTGTGTAATGCTGTAGTGTGATTTATTAATTCAGTAAGAGTTCTAATCCCAGACATTGTAAGTGTAAAAGGTGTGTGTGTTTGTCTGTGTAGGGATCAATGCTTTTTATGCTAGTCACACTCACTACAATTTCAAATGCCCTACTTTGGCAGGGCTACTGATGTCATTCACTTTGAAATACACCTTTGGGGAATGAACAGCCCAGTAATCTCCATGGCGCATCCTATAACTGTATAATGCTGTATATAGTGATGTACTAGTTAGATAGGAGTTCTTTTCCCAGACATGGCAAGTGAAAAAGTTTGTGTGTGTGTTTGTCTGTGTAGCAATCAATTCTTTTTAGGCCAGTCACACTCACTACAATTTCAAATGCCCTACTTTGGCAGGGTTGCTGATGTCATTCGCTTTGAAATACACCTTTGGGGAAGGAATCACTCAGTAATCTCCATGGTGCATCCTATAACTGTGTAATACTGTAGTATGATGGTTACTTTGGTAGGAGTTCTATTCCTAAACATGGCAAGTGTAAAGGTTTGTGTTTGTCTGTGCAGGAATCAATGCTTTTTTAAGCCAGTCACACTCACTCCAATTTCAAATGCCCTACTTTGGCAGAGTTGCTGATGTCATTCACTTTGAAATACACCTTTGAGGAAGTGGTCTTCATGGCATGTCTTATAACTGCATAATGCTGTAGTGTGATATACTAATTAGATTAGAGTTCTATTCCCAGACATGGCAAGTGTAAAAGTTTGTATGTGTGTTTCTTTGTCTGTTTAGGGATCAATTCTTTTTAGGCCAGTCACACTCACTGCAATTTCAAATGCCTTACTTTGGCAGGGCTGTTGCTGTCATTCACTTTAAAATACACCTTTGGGGAGGAAGCAACCTAGCAATCTCAGTGGCACATCATATAACTGTGTGATGCCATATACTAGTTTGGTCAGAGTTCTATTCCCCGATATGGCATGTGTAAAAGCTTGTGTCTGTGCAGGGAGCAATGCTTTTGAGGTGATTCACAGTCACTACAACTTCCATTGCCCTACTTTGGCAAGCCTGCTGATGTCATTTACTTTGAAATACACCTTTGGGGAAAATGTAGTCCAATAATCTCTGTGGTGCATCCTATTGCATTGCAATGCTGTAGTGTGGTATACTGGCTATGTATGGTTTCTATTCCCAGACATGGCAAGTGTAGAAGTTTGTGTGTTTGCTTGTCTGTATAGGGAGTAATGCTTTTGAGGCCATTTAAAGTCACTACAACCTCCGTTGCCCTTCTTTGGCAAGCCTACTGATGTCATCATCTTTGAAATATACCTTTGGGGAAAGAATAGCACAGCAATCTCCATGGAGTGTGCTATAACTGCAAAATGCTGTAGTGTGATGAATTAGTTAGCTATGAGTTCTTATCCCTGACATGGCAATTGTGAGAGTGTAACAACTGGACTCATTGGGGAGTGGGTTTTGCAAATATCTTATATGGTGGGCCATTTATGTGTCACACTGTCCACCTTACAAGGATAACCGATGTCAAACAGCAGAGAGGCTGGGTTGATAATCCATACCCCTACATGTGACATCAAGGCCTGGTGAACAATTTATGCAACCCTTGTATTACCCAGGGAACACTCAGAACCCATGTCTCATACACAAACACACTTGGCTAGGTAACAACCGCTATGTTGGTTGTTCCCTGCATTTTGCCCACAGATAGTAACCATGGTGTGATTGCAGTGGACTACACAGGCTATGGCACCATGTCACATCCATACAATAGGCACATAATTGCATACAGTGCCCTTCACTATGTTCCCCACTGGACATCTGCAACAACTGTAGAGCCAGCAAATATAACCCACAAAGGACATAACATGCCTTATACACATGCTCTGTATGGACAGATGCCACTGACACCAGGGAATATCTGAATCATGCTGTCAATGTAGGTGCAGGGTCAACCTGGTGTCCATTGCCAGCTCGCACCACATGAGGCCAGGAATGGCACATCTGATGACAACAATTTGAGTACACAACATGCCCCAGACACCCCAAGTACACTTCCACATGTCACAGAACATGCATGTGGGATGTGTGCACATCCCAGACACCGTCCATGTTATGGACTATAGAACACATACATGGTAAGCATTGCACAGCACTGGCCACCCACAATAGTAACCCAGATGACTGGATGGTGAATACAATACCCACCTGTGTGTGCCAATCCAGACACTACACCCCAGAGCCACACAGCAGACCATTGTCATGTGGCCTGATGCCAAGGTATACCCTTTACCTAGCCTTGTACAGCCTTCTGGCACAGTCAACCACTACACATCTGTGAAGCAACGCAGCCGTGCATGTCAGTACTGACAACCTGTGTTTCTGTATGTGTGGAGTATAATGCTTTGGAAGCCATTCACACTCACTACACCTTCCATTGGCCTAGTGAAGCATGCCTTCTGATGTCAGACACCCTAGCATACCCTTTGCCCATATATCATCTTGATAACCACTGTGGTGCATGTGATACCTGTGTTTTACTGTATTGTGGCAAATTAGCTAGTTAGGAAGTCTAAGCCTGACCCTGCCAACTGTGATAATGTGTGTGACTCCCTGAGAGAGTGTGGCTGTGTCGACCTTGACACCTGTTCATGTGGACAGGCATGTGTACTACACCTACCATAAACCTCCTTTATCACTGTTGTGGATGTCACTCACCATCGAATTTACCTTTGGACAGCTGCCCAACGTATAATTTCTGTGGTGCATGCAGTAACTACATAGACATGTGACAGCAATACATAGTCAGGTAGGGGTTTGAAATCCTGTATTGGTAAGTGTGCGACACAAACATTCTTAGGTTTTACTATCCCACCCCTCCCTATCTTACTTTGTCTCTGTCTACTTCTCTCACTTCCTCTCTGGTGGATGTGGAGAAGTACACCTGCTTTGCTTAGGCAGCAACTTGTGTTTTGTAAGGGATGCTCATGATCAGCTGATGGCCTCTGCATGAATTGCAGTCCCCCACAAGCTGATTACATCTGGCACAACTGTGGTAACATTCCCATAGCCAATTACAAGGAAACACACTCCCATAACTAGGAAGATCATGTGGGTGTTGGCCCTTTTCATTCACTGTGAGCAGGACTTCATGTCGGTGTTTGAAAAAAAGCATCACAGATGGTAGTGGGATACACCTCTAACAACATACACTGTGGAGACAGACCAACAAACAGGAGATGGATGTTCCAGACATGACTACAGAATGTAAGTGTTGCTCTTCTGCCTTTGGAGTAATGTTGGTTTAACAGGGTTTGTGTGGATATGGCTGGTTTACATGATTTAATACTTGTCATGATAGTGTTATGTGTTTGAGGAAACACCCACCTGTAGGGTCATCTGCAGACTAGCCAGTGTTTGGAGTCTTATGTGTCTTGTTCACAGTTCACCTATCTTAGAACTGCAGAAGCATAGTCTAAGGATTGCAGTCAGTACATAGTGACAGCCATGAGAGTTGCTGACTTCATATCCCTCATAGGACATATGTTACAACAAACCCTGTTACAACAGTAAATGTATGAGGGTATCACAGCAACATGCCAATACTGGCCCAGTGTTTGTGGCTCCAGCCACAAGTCTGTCAACCTTTGTAAATATGTCATGCAGTAAGAGGTTCATATGTTCTGTACACCATTATGTTTTGACATCATACCTGATAAAAAGTCAGTCAGATATCAGACTGCTAGACATGTTATGTATAGTAGGGGTTCTTTCTAAGGACATAACCTGGGCATTCTGTGGTTGTGTGTACAGTAGTGGAGTCTGTTTACTTATGGTGATTGTTGACAGTATGTGTATTGTGAATACGTACCTTGGCCTGTGTACAGACTGTGTTCAATGTCATTGTTCTTGGTCCTGTTCTATCTGATGTTACATGCTGCTCCAGTGTATGATTCCCTATCGGCTCATATGTTTGTAGGGCCAAACACACGCATGTCTCATACCACAGATAGGCATTGGACCACACTGTGTTGTGACCCAGTATATGTAGGGTTAGTGTGTGAGTGGCACATATGAGGATGGTGTTGATCAGACACACCATATGGTGTAATATTAAGCTTGCGTACCATATGTGGCTGTGGCTGTTTTCACATTGGTTTAGGGTATGCACTTTCACACAGGTGTCTGTTACTCTGTGCTGTGACATGCCTGTAGAGCCTGCTATATTTGCAGGTACATGTGTATTCCCTATATGAAATGTAGGCCAGTGTTGTGGCAGTCTGCCTGTAGTTTGCATAGTACTTTTTTACATGCCTAGCAGCTTAGTGTAATTATCCAGTGTGATGTTATGTCCAGATATTTGCAAGATGTACTGCTGCTGGGCCACCATAACTGTTGTGTATTTCTGACAAAGCTGTGGGATGCTGTACAGATGTCTGTCACTAACTACTGGGTAGTATGTAGCCATGTGACCTCTGCACCACCAGTTATTATGTGTCAGGACAGGCAGGAGTGTGTGAATGCTTAAACTGTGTGGGCATATGTAATCCAGTATTTACATGATATACCCATGTACATGACTGTTAACATCCACGTTGTTAGGCTTGGTCCACATGTCTCGCACTAAGGGGATCTGTGTATACCTCTGGACTGACCAGAGTGTGCCAGACTGTCCACATATATTGCTCATATCTCTGCTGTAGTCCACAGGATCATTACTGTGCTATCAGTGGTACTGTACTGTGATGTCCTTAGGATGCCTGTCAGTAACTGATGGCGTACATGTCAATAGCAGATGTGACCTCCCACACACAACATGTCTGTTAAGACAACCCCTGCTACAGTTGGAACAGTCTACATATATACCTGCTATACACACATGACATCCCCTTGCACTAAGAGGTTGAGACTATTGGTGCTGAGGTATGACTCCACTCCATGTTCTGGACATATTGTAAATATATATATATATATATATATATATATATATATATATATATATATATATATATATATATATATATATATATATATATATATATATATATATATATTCATATATCTATATAGATATATACACATATACATATGTATAAATACAAAAAATAAAAATAAAAATAAAAAAAAACATATCTGCATACATATATATATATATATATACACACACCCACACATATATATATATATATATATATATATATATATATATATATATATATATATATATATATATATATACACATATACACATCTACATATGTCTACACATATACAGATATATAGATATATATGCATGTATAGTTATAGATATCTACATATATATCAACATAAATAGATATATATGTACATATATGATGTGTATATATATATATATATATATATATATACACACACATACAGAGAGATGTATAAATGGCCATATATATGATGCATTATACAGATGTGTATAAATACATAAATATGTATATGTGTATGTACATGTAGACATATATCTACATATATGTAAGTATATATCCATATCTTTGTCATGTGTAAACATTACTGTTGTGTATACCTTCCCAGATGTATCACACCGTATGTATCTGATATGTGTATATTTAAATATATCAACATATGTGATGCAGAAGTTATATCACCAACATGTACTATACAATTGTAGAAGTCACAGCAATTGTTCGATACTATTCATAATGTCTACTGACAGATGTATTGGAAAAACAACAGCTCTCTTTTCACAGCTGTCATGGCGTAGTGGTTAACTGCTGTCACAATAGTGTACAGGGTTCTGGGTTCGAGACCTGCATGGGCAGTTTATTTTATTGCAGGGCAAAACAAGGGCTGTTGGATACAGAGTGGTTAAGGCAGTTTTGAGCAGTTGTAAGCGGGTTTGCACAGAGGTAAGCACTGCTGACTTCTGGTTACAGTTTCTTATACTGATTTAGCTTCTCAATTGCTTAATCTGTGTAGGCATTGCTTACCCTCATGCAAACAGGCTTAAACCCATTTACTGCTCCTTAAAAGTGCTTACTCCTGCTTACCCCTGTTCTAATTTCTTAAAAAAAAATGAAAAATGGTTGCTAGGAAAGTGGTGACAAAGGGGCACAAAGAGGGAAAAACAATAGGGAAAATAGCTATGGATGTGCAGGACAGGTGTAGGGAAGGTCCATAGCTGCTCATTTCATCTAGGGCAACAGCTGTGCATATACACTGATTTGCAGGTACATTTGGACACTCATACTCCTGAGAGAGGGGTAAGGACAACAATAATATGTTGAAAATCCAATTAGACCACATTACATGTGTCGGTGGACACATGTATGAAATGGACAACTATGTATGGGGTGAGATTTTTTTTTAGGGAACAGATTGCCCTTTTTTTTAAGATGAGAGTGAGATGTTGGGGAGGGATAGTAGGTATATTTGGGGAGGTAGGTTTGGTAGGATAACAGACAAGACAGCATACAGGGGTAGTATATGACACATGTGGGGGGTAAACACCTTGGACGGGAAGTGGTGTTTGAAAGTTGGAAGCCCAAGAACCCCCCCCCCAGTGGAAACAGTGGGACTGTTTGGGCAGTCACCACTGCACCTTCACAGCTCTGAAGGTGGCTGTGCTGGGGGCTGAGTAGGAGGGCCAGTCTGACCCTCTAGTTGCACCACGTGGCCCTCAAGCTGGCGTAGCAGATCTCGAAACTCCCTGTGGAACTCGCTATGCACCACGCCCCGAACCTGATGAAGGGTGGCAGTGTCCTGTCTGCGCCTGCTCCCAGGGGGGGTGAGCCCATCCCCTGAGGTGGTTCCACCTGAAGGTGGTGCAAGACCAGAGGATGAAGAGGTCCCGGGGTGGGCCCCAGACATGCTGGTGCCCAGTGCCACGGGCAGATGAGGTGGGAGAGGTGGGTCCGCTGGGACCGGCCTTCCCAAACGTGCTATGGGGATTCAATTTTACAACATATGTGGGTTAGTAATATTCAACACATTTCAAGATTAGGTATAACAGCATGCATAGATATTCCCATTAACCTGAAACACCAGATAAGGAACAGTTGCACAGCAAACAGAAGACATGCATATATGGAACCACAGTGGCCATTTCAACAGCATGCAGGTACATTGATGGTAGCATGCCACCAATGTGGGAGTATTTCAACATGGCACATGCATAGAAACAAATTTAAATATTTATCAAACAATAGGACATATGTGCCAACAGTAGATTCAATAGGCATATACCGATTGAGTTATGTATTTAGTTTATTGTTGCAGATATGGTGGGGGGTGATGTCAATTAACAACTTGTATATCCCTGTAGTTCTCATTACCTTCCCAGTCAGTGCTGTGATCTGTACCCTGCAGGTATTATTATACTAACCTATGGCCTTTGTTTGAACAGTGGTATGGATGTAGACAACTATATACATGAACTGAGTTTTACCTGCAGTAGATACCTTTTACCTGGTATACCTGTGGAGGTATTGTTTGTTAACACTACCTGACTGTTTCTACACATATTCCCAGATTCCAGGTTAATGTTATGCACATACCTGTCCATCTCTTATTGCACACACTCTGGGCATGTCTTGACAACATCCAGGTGAAACCAGGACAGATTTTGACTATTGCTGTCATAAACCTTTGGTGAGTTGTACAAGGACAGATTTGTTTTCATTGACATTTTCCAAATATGTACAGGCCTGACAGTCAGTTTTGTGCATTAAATGCTACCTACATGTCAGAGATTAACACGCTGATATGCCAGGGGGACAGGGTAACAGCCAGCAGATATGGGTCAATTAACTGGACATTCTGGACAATTCTGTACACTTGTGGGGTATGATTCTACATGCAGCTTACTACCCCTCCCGGGATTCGAACCATGGCTGTGTCTATTAAAAATAAAACAGTGTCCATCACAGTTGAGTGTGTTATATAGATATTGCTGTGTATCCTTTCTCAGATTTCTGTCTATAAGTCTCCCGTGGTTTTACAATCTGACCTTGTAATTACAATACTCTTATACAGGGTTTCCTAGGCAGTTTTTATTATGTAGCACAGTGTGGATGACAGTGATGAGTAATGCCTTATTATTCAGAGCAACTGCAACACTAACAATGCCATACAATACCAGAGTAAACAGTACCAGTCCAGGATTTCAATCTTTTATTTCTAGGCACAGTTTTCATATCTGACAGACCTGTGGAGGGAATGTCTGTTAGCACTACCTGAATGTTGCCACACATATTACCAGATTCCACATTAGTATTATGCACATACATCTCACTCTGTTACTGCACACACTCTGGTCACAGCTTCACAACATAGGGGTGGAGATGGGACATACTTTGCTTATTACTCTCATAACATTTTGGGGAATTGCTAGAGTGACAGGTTTGTTCTTATAGATGTCTGACAATCAGTTGTATGCCATTATTTGCTGCCTAAACGTCTGTGATCATCCCACTGATTTGCCAGAGGGACAGGGTAACAGGCAGTGGATATGGGTCAATTAACTGGACACATCTGTACAGTTGTGGAGTATGATTCTGCATAGAGCTTACTACCTCTCCCAGGATTCGAACCATGGTGTGTGTGCTAAAAATACAACAGTTCACATCTCAGTTGAGTGTGCTATTTGGATTATGTTGTCTATCTTTTCACTGTTTTCTGTGTAAGTCTCCCTCAGTTGTACAACATGACCTATTGTGATTACAACAGTCAAATACAGACATTCCTACACATTTTATTTATGTAGCACAGTGTGTGTAACAGTGTTTAATACAACAGTACTATTAAGAGATTGCAACTCTACATTAACATATGATACCAGAGTAAACACATGCAGTCCAGCAGTTTGACCTTTATTGTCAGGCTGTTAACCTTTTATTTAAATACAACCTATATGAGACTCTTCCTGCCATATTCTCTGGTGTATTGAGTACATGCCTTAAACAATATAGGTTTTATACTGGCAATTAACTTTCTACTACTTTTAAATTTATTTCTTATGACAATACATGCAAGAGTACTACTAACCGGCCTCATGACGCAACCTCTGCAATCAACAGGCATGTGCTTCCCAGTTCACAGCACGCTAATCTGTTGCTGTCAAAGACATAAGAGGAATATTTAGCCATACCTATCCATAATATACATGAGCTGGCAATTATTAAACAGTTAGTGGACTGATACTTACACACGGCTGGGACATACCCCGTCCTTACAGTCTCTTGGATCCACTGATCCAAGAGCTCCCTCTTTCTCTGCTTCAGGACAGCATAGTGATGCATGACCTGCTCAACAATTTGAGGTATGCCAGTGGCACTGGTGAGGTCATGGGCAAGATGGTCCCAGGCTTCTGCTTTATATTGGGAACCCTGGTACTGGCCCTGCAGCAGTTTCTGATCATGGTCTTTAACAAGGAGTCCTGCCATGACTTTGGACTCCTGGATGTCCCAACACTGAGCCCGAAAGCCCACTCCCTCTCCCACACTGGTCATAGTGCCTACAGGAAGAAGCTGCAACAAGTTATGAGATGTATTCCCACCTGTTGGGTTTAAATAGGGCTGATTTCCCACACTTTGTTGTGATTGAATGGTTGTGAGAATGCTAAGCTATGGGCAAACCTTCTTACCTAAGGTTGGCATTGCTTAAAGGGATATACCAAGGAGTAAACTGATTTAGCTGGCCTACAAATTGCTTACACCTAGTAAGCAGGGCTGTACAAAGCTTAGCATTGCTTAAATTTTAATTTGCATACTATTTTCTGTTTGGCATTGATTTATTATTCATTACATGTTATATATGTGTTTGGTATTCATGATTCATGTGTATGTATACTGTATGGGGTCCTTGTGTTTATTAGGGGATTTCAACACTTTATCATAATGACACCTCACATCTGGACTTAATACAGTACTCCAGTTCACATAAGTTTGTTATGTAGTAAGTTATACAATCTAAAACTGTATATAGATTCCTTTCACATGTTAAGTTTAATATTTCTATAGTGAGGATCTGTTTGGTGATACCTCAATCTTGGTTTACTATCACAATGCCGATGTGCACTTGCACGGCTATGACGTATTCGAACAACAGATGTTCGAATACTTCATATTTCGGCAGGTGATGTGAGCGAACGTTACCATTGCGAATGGACTGTGCAATCGCAATTCTAACGTTCGCTCATGTGAGGGGTTCGTGGTAGAGAGCGGTTAGGGAAATACATCCCTTTCCTCACTGTAGTGCGATCTCAGAGTTGGAATATTAAGGTAGGGGGTGTGGGCGCAGCCCCAGAAATGCAGGGGAAAAGGTGCAGGGGGGCTTTCCCCCCTGCATAACTGTGAGTTTAGGCTAGGTAGGTAGGTAGTTACGGGACGGGTGGGAGTGCTGTGTATTGCCGTAAATGTCGCGAGCGACATTTTCGATAATACACAGCTGTTTTCGACTTTAGGTTAATTCGGAAATGTTCATTTCCGATGTATAAATTCGAAAATGCAGACACATTTTATTCTGATTTTCGAATTTATGATAGTAAACCCTCAATCTTATCTACTGCTGTGATGGCTTACTGGTTAACTACTATGACTATAGTGTACATGGTCCTGGGTTCAAGGGCTGTTTAATTTGTTGCTGGGCAAAAATGCGGCTGTTATATACAGAGTGGTTAAGGCACTTTTAAGCAATTGTAAGCAAGTTTGCGCTACGGTAAGCAATGCTAACCTCCGGTTAAATATGCTTACAGAGAGTTAGCTTCAATATTGCTTAACCTGTGTGCGCATTGCTTACCCCCATGTAAACAGGCTTAAACCCACTTACTACTGCTTAAATCTGCTTACTGCCACTTACTACTGCTTAATAGTGCTTACTCCTGCTTACCCCCACACTAATTTAGACAGAAATGTAAAATAGTTCTTGGGAAGGTGGTGGATTTGGACACTCTATGGATTTATCGTTCATTACACATTATACCTTTGATTTGTATCCCTGATTCATGTGTACATATACTGAATGGGGATGTATGTATGTATGTGGATTTTACAACATTATTACAATGACAACTCACATCTGCATTTAATGCAGTACTCCACTTCACAAATATATGTTATTTAGTAGGTTATGCAACAAAAATATTGTTCATAAAGTGATTTGACATGGAAAATGGAATGTACAGGAGTGAGACTTGAACCTGTATTGGCTGCTCGTAAGGCGAATATTCTGAACACTACACTATTGCAGTACTGCTTCATTTGGATATATCTTGATATTTATCTTCTTGTGCCATTTCAGCTGCAGTATACTTACCTAAGCAATGGGCAAATCCGTGCACCTACAGTTAACTTTTATCTGTTTGCTAAAAAAAAAATTAACTTGTTTATATCATTATGTTTTAACTATTACTCTTATAAACCTGGGGATGTTGCTGGGGGTCTGCAACCCCTATGAGCAATCTCGCTCATTGTTATTGCTATACTGCAGTTCTTGATTGCAGGGGCATGTATATTGTAAGAGCTCTGCTCTCAGACACGCCCCCTGCACTCGTCCATACTCCATGTCCATTTAGGAGCTCAGGCAGTGCGCCTTCATTAATATGCATGGCACGCTGCCGTGCTGCTCCTAAACAGTCGCTTCTGTGCAGGACTAAGCTAGTCCTGCATGGAAGATTAGTGAATCTGGGGGAGTGTTTTTTTAAATATGATGACTGATACACAAAATAAGAGTGTGATTAAATTTTAGAATGGAAATATAGAGATTGATAGATTAAATTAAAAAAGAAGAAAAATATTAAGAATAAAGGCTAAATGAACGAATGGGAAAACAAGATCAAAGCTTGGAAGACAGAAATAAATGATTTTAAATGAAACAGAAAAATATGCCATGGGATTCAATAAACAGTGTGTAGCCTACACAGTGTTTACCTGTTTCTTCACTGAGCAGCAGCACTAATTACATATTCATTTTGTGCATCACGTTTAAACATAAACAAGCATGGGTTTGTGGCTGGCAACAACTTCATCAAACAGAAATTGTAAACAGTGCATGAGAAGGGACTGACAAACTTTTAAAATCCTTTGAAAGAAACGTATTAAATATCAGAATATGATTTATGAAAATTATTACTTCTGTGAGTGCATTGCCTGTAAAATTGTTCCAAAGGATATGAGGTATTACAAGTTTCCTAATGGTTTAGATCAACATGTTCAAGAAACTGGTTGATTTTTTTTCAACAATTTGGGGTTGGAGCTATAAAAAAAATGTATTGAACAAAATGGACCATCCAGGTGCTTAAATATGAAGTGAAAGATTTGGACACACGTATATCTGCTTTTTTTTTTACAGCAGGAACATACTATCTGTGGGATTCAATAAACTCCGTGTAGACTTCCCGTACGTGTTTGCATGGTGAGCAGCAGTAGTGATTACATATTCATGCCATGCACTATGGTTAAATGTAAACAAGCAGAGTTTCATGGCTGGCAACAGTGTTGCTGGCAGGAAACTGTGTAAAGCAACACAAATAGCAAACGTGTTTGTAGTAAAGCAAACTAGGTTAGCAGGATTGTGGGGAATGCCACAATGATTACCAGGATTTATCATATAGTAATGTATATGGTCCAAACACAGTGCAGGACAGTGTATACAGTGCAGAGTATTGTGGAATCCTATTCCATACATTCTGTACAAGTTGTATAAATGATTGGTAAGAGTACATGGACTGCCATTAAAAATAAACAGTCAGGGGAAGAGTATGTGTAATGAATAGGGACACACAGATGAACTGTAAGAATGAATACAGGAAAAGAGGACAGTGAAAGATTGTGATGTAGAGCAGATGAGGGCATGTAAATGAAAGACAGTTGTAGCAGGAACACTAAGCACATATCAACATGGTACAGTACTGACTGCACAGTGAAAATGTATATTATGTGACTATCAGACAAGATGACATAACAATGGAGAAGATGTCTTTGTGAGATAAGTATCCAGCCACAAACAATAGAGAGGACATCTATCTGGGATGTTATATAAAACTGTGGTTTTGTGCATATTGTGAAGCTTGTAATGTCAGCAGAGGTCTCCAACACATGGATGCAGTTACAGGCTCATAATAACTGATACATGCATAATCATGGACAATATCAGAATAATACCACAAGTAATCCCATGTCTCTGACACAACATATGTGATTCTGAGTGATCATAGATGGTTCTGTACAAACACATTTGTACAACTATTATGAAATGTCAGCAATCTATGAGGATAATCAAGCACACTGTTCTGCCACTGTAACATCTGCTGGAGGTATTAGGAGGGACACTGCTATACCTGTATGTGACAGTAGGATCACTACAGGCTAGTTGACTGGTGTGCATGGCAGATATATATGGCACAAGCTAGACTGTCATGAATGTAACCCATGCCATCAATGTTGGCAAACAGCTATGTATGTACTGTGTACATCACCAGAACAGGTATCACACATGCATTTGGTGTAACACCTTGATGGGTGTTCCGCACCATCACACAATAATGTTTATGCAACAAAAAGAATACCTACGTATGGCCAATAGGATGTGTGACAGCTCACTGAGACAATGGTGGTACACTTCAGTTACACATCACTGGCAGATATGTAGAGAGGTATATGAAAAAAGGTACATTGTACTCAGTTCCTAGTGGATGAAGGTTGTAACCTATGGAGGTATTATGACCATTGATGCAGATGTCCTTCACATACTCAGTAGTTATGTTACATACAAGGGAGTAGTCAGCACTGTGACCACCTGATGGTGGATGTTCCATATACTATCTACTCAAGGACACAGGTCCCATACCACTTGGTCTGCTTATAGGGTGTGATGTCTACATTATCCTTGGGTTGTCCATTTGTTTTCATAATGTAACTCATCCTCCCATGTTTTTGTCTCATCTCATGTGTTGCCATGGCTGTAGCAGCAATCTTTGGTGTGTGTTGATATTGTCTGTATTATATGGATATCACAGTTGGAGTAAATGATTGCCCACAGTCTGTAGTCTTTCAGACATCTGTTTGGACACAGGATATGTATGCCATTTGTGACATCTGTGACTTATGTAATGGACAGGAAATGGCATAGCAGACAACCCTGATGTTTGGACCTGACCACTGTACCTGAGATATAGGTCATGTCACATATTTCAACATATTTAGATGCCACATATGTGATTCACTGGTCTACTTATCTGGTGATATAGGTGTTTATGGCCATATCTAAAAGTGTTGAGTGAATGCCTCAGTGTGGATTTGTGTTAAATGGCTTGGCCTGGTCAAGTTCCACAGGATGATAGTGTTGTCAACATGCATACACTGGATAACCTCTTTGAGGACCTCTAACAGATGTAACCAGCAATGGTGTAACATTAACAACTCACACAAGTCTGTTGCACACAGCCGTGATATTATTGGTGCCCATTTAAAAAAGGTCCATGATGACATGTTGGTCTACATCACAGGATGTGTCTATATATGCATGCATCAGGTACTGTCCCCTCCAACTCAGTTAGATGCATGTTGATGTACACCCTTCCACAGGAACATAGTCTGTGTGGAGGGTGTATTGAAGTGTGTATTCAACCATGTCAGGAAAGTATATGTACTGAGTCACGCTATAGGTGATTTGTGATATTGTCACAACCCATTGATTCTGTGTGATATGCCTGGATGAAGGTAAGACAGTGCATACTGCCTATCTTGATCAGGCCTAGGGTTTTAACACAGTCTCCCACTCAGGTATCATTGAGAAACTCTCCCAGGTGGGGATTAACTTTTATGTCACTAGATGATTAACCAATTGGCTCACTGACAGAGTACATAATGTGAAAGTTGGTGAATCAACCTCTACATGTAGAGCTGTCACCACTGTGATGCCCCAGGGATCTGTGCTTGGCCCTTTACTGTTTGGAATTTATTTCTTAACAGTCCAGGATAAAGTATATGGCCTTTGGTTTACCAAGTTTGCTGATGCTTGCATAATGGGTGCAATTATTGAATTCATCAGTGGTGACATACTACAGGAGGGACTAACACAGACAAATGAATGGTGCCAAAGCCACACAGCCTACAATTAAATGCAAAAATGTGTATTTATTTTGGCCTTCTGCAAAGTGGAATTCCATGTTAATTACAGCATTGACAACACTCTCCATATGCTGAAACCCAGTGGTGCAAGATCTGGGAACCCACGTAGATGGCAATCTGAACTTCAACTACCCAATGCACACAGTTGTATGGAAAGGCTACATTGTGCACCTCATAAGTCAGGCCATCGTATTCATATCTGAAGATTATATAACAGCACTGTACTTGAACTTCATCAGAACACTAGTAGAGTATATTGTTCCCTATTGCATGTAGCTCACCAGGCACCTACAGCAGCGGGAGAGACCACAGGGGTTTCTCACCAAGAAAATTCAGAGCCTACAAACCATACCATGATGTATGTGGATAGACTGAAAGCCCTGTCATTGTAGTCTGTATCATATAGGATGATGTGACGTGTGCCTCACTGACCCTGCCCTGATGAGAATACTGCAAATCCTCAAATCAGCTATAGCTGATGATGTCAGCAGAGTCTGATGAGAGGAAGATGGTAATAACAGTGTCCCACATGTGGGTGTAAAATGCATTCTATAATGTCAAGCAAGGGAACAAACACATGCACACCCCCATTGACTGGGGTGAGAAAAGAACCCCTATATATCTAATTACACCGAAAAGAGAACTCTGTATTTAAGGCAAGTGTCACAGCTCAAGTCTTACTTGGAGAGTGTCAGACAACACTTTATCGCTGATGACATCAGCAGTGTCTGGTGAGGAGGAAAATGCTGATAGCAGTGCCCCACATGCTGGTATGAAATGCTCTCTGTAATGTCAAGCAAGGGCACAAACACATGCAGATCCCCAATGACTGCAGTGACAACAGAACCCCTATCTATCTAAGTACACTGACTAGAGAACACAGTATGATATGCAAGGACTACATCTCAATTCTGACTTTTACAAAACTGCAGGACAACTTATGGTGGCTGACATCAGCACTAGATGTTGAAAGGTCTGCATGAAATGGATGTGTAGGCGTGTTGAACTGTCAGGATAGTTCAAGTTCTGCATGTTACAGATTGATGAGTATGCAATGAGTGGTATGTGGTGGTTGTGTTCCAAAGTACAGGTATAGTTTAAGAGACAGCTTTACAAATTACATGCAAACAGCTGTCCACGTTACTGGAAAATCTGAATGTGTATTATCATTCAAAGATGTACATGGTTTATTACATAGCATTTGCTATTAATTTATGTAATTTAGTTGATATATTTGTCATCAAGTACTGAAAGACCAGGGTTGCAGTGTATGGGGGAGGTAACACATGGCTGCATTTTAAATATCTGACATATTCTTAGACAGGACCTTTATTTTGTTATGTTTCTACATTTAGATTCATGGCATGAAAACTAAGTGGTCAGTAAATAGAACTAATACATGTCAATATTTACATTACATAACATAACACTGAGCAACTGGTTTGCATCATGTTTGTGCATGTGGAATACACAGTTCTACTGCTTTACCTGTTTGTGCATAGTTAAGCAGTGTGCAAATGCAAGGCTCATTGCTAAAATTATGACAGTTAGTATTAGGTGTATGAAATACACTTGCTGCTTAGCTGACTCTGGCAGCAGGTGTAAATGCATTGACACATTTTTTGAGCCCAAATGATACTGGGTTCAAATCCAGGTGTTATGTAATACTTTAAAATAAATAGTGATAATGCAATGAAATTATTCTTTATACCAAATTCACTATGCATTACTGTATTTTACCATAGCATGGCATGTTTAAGTGGTTTTAGACATAGGTAAACCACACCACTGACGAGCCATTCGCTGTTACTTGGCATTGGTGCACTATACTAAACTCCACGCAAACACAGAGGCCAAAAAATGAAGGGCTTCATTGCTTTTCTGGTACACATGTGTGTTGTGTGTAATTCTATTGTTTGACTAGACTACGTGTTAAAATGGGGTAGATAGGAAAGTGGTGAAATGGAGAGCAAGCAGGGAGAAGAACAAAAGGAAAGAAATACAGGAATGTGCAGGAGGGAGGTAGGAAAGAACTATTGCTATCCATTTCATTAACAGTGTAAACTGAAAATATGTAAAGAATATTGTGTCTATATCATTACATTGACAGCTTAGGTTGTTGAATACAAAATCATCAACACCTAAGCATTGAAAGCTAAAAACAGCAAACGGCCAAATCATCAAATTCTTTCCTAGGGAAATAATTCACTTGGCTGTTCGCAAACAAAACAAACAAACACACCCAAACATAGTGGGGGGCTTCACCCACCACACACCCCTATGTGGGGGGGGGGGCTGCACCACCCACACATCCCAACTAAATATATCAACTCCAAGACCAAAATAGATTGGAGAAAGGGAAAATCCCCAAGAAAGGCCACGCAAATTCTTTCCCGAGGAAATAATTTGATGATGTGGCCATTCGCTATTTTAAGCATTTGACACTTAGGTGTCAATGAATACACATTCGACAACCTAAGCTGTCAACAAATCAATCAATATTAACTGAGTTTGAACTGTCACCTCCATAAAGAGGGGTGACAAAAATGCAATCATGTTGTATAGCCAAATGAACCAAATCAAGTGTGTCAAGAAGATACGTGTGAAGTGTAGAGATATGTATGGGACAATATTTTTTGTGGACAGGTGCCTTTTTTTAATTTGGTAAGAGACGAATTCTGGGTAAGGAACACTGGTGTATCTGAGTCAGGTAAGTTGGGTAGGTAAGAAAGCAAATGCAAACAAACATGAAAAACAAGACAAAAGGGTTGGGAGGGTGGCCTAATGGTTAAGGTGTTTGCCTTACAAACACAAGCCGCATGGTTTGAGTCTCACAAGGGATAATTGGCTAGGCATAAAATGGCTCGCAAGGGCAGTTAGCTTAGTACTAACCTATGAACCTATGAAAACAGAGGGATGGAGAGGAACACAAAAGGTTGGGAGACATCATGCTTTGCTTAGGATGAGGGAGGAGACGATGCAAACTCATACCTGTCAAATATGGAGACAGTGAGAATCTAGTCCTTACCCACAGGACTGTCATCAATCTCCCCTTACTCCACTGGGCGCTGGAGTGCTTGACATCTTCTCTTCCTTTGGACCATGAGGGAGAGCATCCTCTCCATCTGCCTTGCAAAACCATATGCATCAATACTGGCATCTCCTAGCAGGTCATGTCTCACCTTTGCCACTACTGCTGGACAGGACCACAGCACCAGCTTTAGAGGCAGTACTACCTGAAGATGCAGGTAATGCAGAGGCAGTGCTGCCAGGTTGGATCCCACATGTGCTGGGCATCAGTGCTGGAGCCAGTGGAGTGGGGGCAGGCTGGCCCACTGCGGTTAGCCTTCCTCTCTGTGCTGTGAAGCATTTAGTGATTTGTTAAAGATGGATGACATGGAGACATTTTATGACACATAATAGAGAACACAAAAAAAGATATAAGGGTTGGGGTGACATAAAAAGAGATAAAACTAGTACCATCGTATGTGACATACAATGCACTATCATAATTATACAACTATTTAATTTGAACTATTGTATTTAAGTATACATCCTATCAGCTGCAAACTATAATTATGGATTGCTCAAAGTAACCCTTGCAAGGTGCATATATTCCACATATGCTTGTTTAATGATGTGAGGTATTGCCAGCTATGCCAGGAGAAGTAAGGTAGTGAACATGTAACATATGTCAGCATAGCTAGCTGGAGTTTAGTAAAGTATTATATGTCATTTGTATATCAAACTGATTTGTACAGCTGCTTGTGTTGAAAATGTATTTGTAAAGTTGCTTGTTTTAAAAAATGAAGAAACAGTGGGTCCTGCTGGACAGAAAAAGTAGTATACTTGTATGTCAGATTGTATGGCAATTATTGAAATGAATATATTGTAACAGAGGATACTGGAAGAGAAGAGATTAATCTCATTCCACCTATGTTTGACAAATTGTCTGAAATTAAATTACCTGTTAGGCCATAAAGATTGTATCCTACAGTTCTCAATACAGCCAGAGGCAAAAAGTCTGTACTAGGAAGCATTCTGCATTGTCATTAGCAGTGAACTAATTGCTACCCTGGAAAGGTGGAAGTGTTGAAATGGTTTTATGGCTCCCAGATGCTATAACACATCCCGGCAAAGCTATACCTGTGTGCAAGGTAACACATATGTGTGAGATTCTAGTTCAGTTTCAACTAAAATGGGGTAGTATGGAAACCAGAAGTCAGATGATAAGATGTATGTGATGTCATTCTGTAATCCAGGACTGAATTGATGTTTTAATACTAAGTGAGATAGAAGTCTCAGAGCAGTCTGTTTTTGTAACCAGACAAGGAAAGAAGACCACTCAACCCACTTCATCTTGCCTTGATTTATTAAATAACCAGGGAATAATAATTCTTTAGATCAGTCAGGAAAACATAGTGAGATTAGTTAAGTATTGTTTTTCTGTAACTGTGTGAACCTTTTCACCTGTGTTATTTTTAACATTTCCTGTGACTGAAACTTTAGTGTTTATTGTAAATAGATATTTGGTATTTTCATGTTCTTTTGTTATTTATTATTAAATATATTTAAACATTTCATTGTGGCTGGTCCCTTAAAGAATATTTTAACCTTTAAGAGTACTTATATTTATTTGGTGACAATGTGGCCACTCCTGAAAGCCTTACTGAATTGGTCAAACACTACCATTTGTATTAGTATCAATTTCACTCAGTATAATTGGGTCTTCTTGTAAGAGCATTAGACTAGCTGGCTTTGGAGTGTCTGGTGGCAGAAACTACCTTATAATCTGGTGAGAAAGGCGCATAGCTAATAAATCTGACAGACTTTCCAAGGTGTGTGTGTGTGTGTGTGTGTGTGTGTGTGTGTGTGTGTGTGTGTGTGTGTGTGTGTGTGTGTGTGTGCGTGTTTGTGTGTATGTGTGTGTGTGTCAGCTGACTTGAACAGAGACACAGAGTACTGCTTTCACAAAGAGAGTGCTGGAGTACTTGGCTTGGACACTCAGCTGAGGGTTCAGCTCTACAACTGTGTGGAGAGAGAGAGAGAGAGAGAGAGAGAGAGAGAAACCCAGCCCCTGGACTGTCTGCTCCCTGTGTACTTAAGGAAAATTGTGCTTGATGCAGACAGCTGCATCTGGAAATATTGTGTGTGTCTACTTTTGTTCTAAGTGAACATACCTCTCCAGTGTCAGTGAGGAGGATTCAGGCTCCTTGATCACTAGGCCAAATGTGGGGACATCACATATTGGTCTCAGTGGTGGGATATAAATTGAACTTCTGTAGCCTGTAGGCAGTTGTCACTAAAAGTGTGTGTACTCTCAGCTGCCACAAGACAAACACATAGACTTTAATTCTCACAACAGCTTCATTTTTTTTTTGTTAGCTTAGTTTAGTCAGGGAAAGCAGGCAAAAATGTCAGCAGAGGATTATGACAAGATGACAAAACCAGTTAGCCAAGGTGTGTGAAGCCAAAGGACTGGTACATTCCATTCTGACTAAAGAGGAAATTAATTCAGCCTTAATTGCAGCTGTAGCATGGACCAGCAACTAGGAACACAACCAGTCTGGTGATGGAGATGTGAAGCCCCAGAAACAGGACAGTTCACTTTTTCCTCAGAGGATTTAGAAACCTGTCTGGGGTTAAAAACACTTGAACTGGAGGCCAAATGTTTGGAATTAGAATCAGCATAGAGACTGCATTAATTTCAGGCTAAAGAAAAGGAGAAACAGATGGAATTAGAATACAGCAGAGAGACTGCAGTGTTTGGAGGTTGGAGAAAATGAGCAGCAGCATCAACATGAAAGGGAGATGCTGACTCCTCTTCAGGGTCATGGAGGTAATGATGAAGGGAAACACTGAACCACAAAAGCAATAAAGGTTAGTACATTTCTTCTACAGTTTACAGAGGGTGATCATTTTGATAGTTTTATTCATATATTTGAAAAATTATGTAAACAGTATAATGTTGACCAATGGCTCTGGGCACAGTTCCTGACACCCTTACTCCACGGTAAATCTGTAACTGCTGCTTCTAAATTGTCTGATATTGATTGTTTAAACTATGATAAAGTAAAACAATGTTTACTAGACTGGTTTATGTTAACTCCTGAAGCTTACAGAAAAAAAATTGTGAGTATAGACGCAAGGCAGATGAAAGTGTATGTGATTATATTGCTGAATTAGGCACTTATTTTCATAGGTGATTAAGTAGGTGTCGGGTCACCACTTTTGAAGGGCTAGCAGACATTTTGGTGAGGGAACATGCCCTTAGCACTTTGCCTGAGGGCATGAGAATCTGGTTGGCAGACCAGGAGTGTAACTCTGCAGATGAACGGGGGGAAAAAGGGGAGCTCTACTTAGCAAGCAGGGGAATCATTGCACAAGAAGGCAAAACCCCAGTGCTGCAATGCGATATAAAATAACCCATGGTGGGCATCCTAAACCACCCCAACAGAGTCCACCAGTAACAGGGGAAGACACTAGTTCAGGTACACTGCCAGGATCAAGGGTTAGATGCTTTAAATGTAACCAGTGTGGCCATCAAACACTGGACCCCACCCAGTTTGGGTTTGTGAAGGGCCAATCTTGTCTCCTGAACCTGATTGACTTCTTCGAATCAGTCTCCAGATCTGGAATGAGGGTAAGGCTGTCCACACAGCCTATCTGGACCTTGCCAAGGTCTTCGACACCATAGCCCACTCTGGAATCATAGATAAACTTATTAAGCTGGGCATAAATCCCTACTTCACTCGATGAGTTGCCAACTGGCTTACTGACAGAACCCAGACTGTAAAAATAGCCAACTCCAAATCCAGCTCCAGACAAGTGACAAGTGGAGTACCTCAGGGTTCAGTCCTGGGACCACTCTTGTTTGGCATCTACTTCTCTGAAGTACAGACCAACACTAAGGGACTCTGGCTAACAAAGTTCGCAGATGACAGCAAATTGAGAGCCATTATTGAATTCCCAAATTATGTGGATATTCTAAAAAAGGGCCTTATAGAAACAGATGCTTGGTGCCAGAGCCATGGGCTTAAGCTTAATGCCAAGAAATGTATAGTTATCTCCTTTCAGAAAAAACATGTACCCATGAATTACCACATAGGTGGCTTTAAACTAAACACCGAAAGCGTGATGACAGACTTAAGGACACAGGTGGACAGTGGTCTCACCTTCAATAGCCACATTGCCATAACAATCAGGAAATCCTTCTATGTGGCACACCTCATCACTAAGGGCTTTTCATCCAGAAAAAAGGAGGTCATTGTCCCACTGTACTCATCCCTCATTAGACCCATTATAGAGTACAATGCCCCAAGACATCTGCAACAGCTGGAAAGGCCGCAGAAATACCTCACTAATAGAATCAAAGGCCTAAAGCAGATGCCCTATGCTGACTACCTAATAAAACTCCAGCTATACCCTGTGGCATATCTTCTACTCAGAGACGATCTCTGCTTAACATACAAGGCCATGGCAAACCCCGAACTGTTGGACGTGCTCCACTTAAAGAAATCCCAATCCCTCAGAGCCACACACTCCAGGGATCTAAACCTTGTCATCACAATGAACAAAACATGCTAGAGGGATAGGTTCCAGACCCAGAGACTCCCCATACTCTGGAATAGACTGCCCATACATGTCAAGCAGAGCGCCTCCCTGGCCCTCTTCAAAAGGAACCTTGATGATTGGATGGGGGATAGGAAATTCAACCTGGGGATTATGTCAGTCGCCCTGCTAGACAGGGGTCCAGGGAAGTAAATATTGTGGGAAGAAATATCCAGGGAATTGTTATGGATAGGCTTGTATAGGTCCTAGGGCCAATAGCCTAGTACCAGCCTATGAACCTATGTAGCATACAGATGTCCACGGAGGCAAGGTGGGGAACAAAACATGGGGTAACCAGCAAGTGGGAATAACAGTATGCCAGTAGAACGTTGTCTGGAGACAACAGAGGTACCAGATTATCACTGGAGTTTATATCTTATCTTAGTGGATGGAAAACAGGCCACTGCTAAGAAAGACACAGCCTCTGACATAACCATTGTGAACCCTGCAGTAGTTTAACAGGAGTAGCACTTGCTTGGGCAGTCCACTCCAGTCAGAGCTTTAGGAGGGACCCCATTCTAAATGCCTTTGGCCAGGGTTCACCTTGCCTGGCAGGGTGGAAAAGAAAGCAAGCAAGTAGGTGTGTTTCAGAAGATCCCTGCAGATGCCTTGATAGAGAATGATTTTGATAAAGCAGTACCTTGTGTGCATGCAGTTAAATACAGTCAGGCTTAAAGACAGGCATATGGGTCTGGTAGCCTGGGAGAGACCCAGACAAACTCCATACCTAAAGCTAAGGCTGGTGACATGGCTGTTTCAGGGATGGAGCTAGGCTGTAGCAGTGAGCTTGAAAGTGAATCATAGCTGCAGGTAGGTACTGATGATCCTTTGGACAGAGTGACTGCAAGACCAGAGATGAGTGGTAGTACACAGGCTGACAGTGAGGTACAGCTGTCAAAAAATACCAGGCTTCCTGTGGAAAGGGAGCTGGGAAGAATCACAAAGATAGAGTTGAGGCAGGTTCAGCTCTTGGACCCTACATTATGGTGCTTGAGAGAGGTAGCTAGGAAAGGTACCTGATTCCCAAGGAAAGGGGGAGTCTGTATACTGGAACAAAGGGTTACTGAATAGAAAGTGGACCCCTGAGGGAGGGCTAGAGGTTGAGGTAATACAGCAGTTGGTAGTGCCCAGAGCCCTACCATCTGGCACTTCTAGCCATAGCCCATGACATTCCTTTTGCAGGTCATATGGGCATAAAGCATTCCAAGAGATGCATTATGCAGAACTTTTATTGGCCTGTAATTGCAAGGGATGTAACAGGGTACTGCAGGACCTGTGAGCAGTGCCAAAAAGTAGGCAAGACAGGGAACAGGGTCAAAGATCCTTTGATAGCTTTGCCTGTGATTGAGGTGTCATTTCAGAGGATAGCTATGGATATGGTGGGGCCTCTGAATACCCCAAGTTCCACAGGGAAGAAGTATATCCTGGTGGTAGAAGATTATGCTACTAGATACCCTGAGGCAGTGGCTCTGTCTTCTACTGAGGTAGAGAAAGTGGCAAATGCTTTGTTAGAGATTTTCAGCAGGGTAAGTTTCCCCAAGAGAAATGCTGACTGACAGAGGTGCCAATTTCATGTTAGACCTGCTGGCCTGTCTGTTGGAGCACCGTGGGGTGAAGCATCTAAAGACAGCCCCCTACCAACCTCAGCCTAATGGTCTTGTGGAGAGGTTAAACTGTAAACTAAAGACCATGCTATGAGCATTTTCAAACCAGTTTAAGAGATAGTGCGACAAATATTTTCCCCATCTGCTGTTTGCATACAGAGAGGTACCACAAATCTGCAGGATTTGTACCCTTTGAGTTGTTGTATGGGCATAGGGTGAGGGGGCTTTAGATTTGATTCATGATGAGTGAGATGGTGAGTGTGAATTCTACAAGAAATCTGTTGTGGGACAAATCCTAAACCTCAGGAGAAGGCTTAGGGAGCTCATGAGCTTGGCCCAGGAGAACTTGTCAGGAGCTCAACAGCAGAAAAAGGTCTGATATGACATGAATGCTTGAGCCCAAGGGTATGCTGTTGGAGCGCAGGTTATGGCTCTCATTTCTGTGAGACACAATAAGCTGCAGGCAGCTTTGGAGGGACCCTTCAAAATGGTAAGGAAGGTCAGTGATGTTAACTACATGGTAGAACTGGTAGGCAGGAGGCAGGGGCACAAATTGTATGATGTTAACGTGATAAAGCCTTACCATGAAAGGGAGACCCTGGTGATGAATAATTGCAGTGGATAACAATACCTCCAACTCCAAACCACAACTGAAACCAGCGAAAACCTTCACAGCAACTGGTAAAATCCAAAAAGCTTTATTGTACCACACACTGGTTGAGCACTTTCTTCCCTACTGAAGGGACTTCATCAGAATTGCAGTGGATAGCAGGAGGTATCTGAGAGGGATCTATGGAGACAGTGAGCCAGCCAGCAAAATAAAAGTTATTAAGGTAGTGCTTAGGGTTGCAGGCATATGACATGACAGTGCAGCACTGTAGTGGGGTCAGCAATGTCAATGCAGATGGTCAAGACAGTGTATGCATTAATTTATTCCCACACAGACTCATGTCCCTCAAGCCATGTGTCTCAAGGGTCACTTGAAAAATTTGCTTGAGTCTTCACAGGGGGAGATATGTGATGATGTGAGGTATGGCTAGCTATGCCAGGAGAAGTAGGAGTTTTGTAAAGAATTACATGTCATTTGTATATCAAACTGATTTGTACAGCTGCATGTGTTGAAAATGTATTTGTAAAGTCGTTTGTGTTAACAAATGTACCAACAGTGAGTCTTGCTGGTCAGAAAAAGAAGTATACCCATATGTCAGACTGTATGGTAGCTATTGAAATGAATATATTGTAACAGAGAATACAGGAAGAGAAGAGGTTAATCTCAGTTCAGCTAACTTTGAAAAATAGTCTGAAATTAAATTACCTGGGAGGCCATAAAGATTGTATCTTACAGTTTTCAATGCAGCCAGAGACAAAAAGTCTGTACTAGGAAGCATTTTGTATTGTCCTTAGAAGGGCCGAAGTGCTGAAATGGTTTTATCACTTCCAGATGCTATAAGACATCTTAGAAAAGCTCTATCTGTGCGCATGGTAACACAAATGTGAGAGATTATGTTTCAGTTTCTAGTAGGGGGGGGGGGGTTGTATGGGAACCAGAAATCAGATGACCAGATGTATGTCAGGTCATTCTGTAATCCAGGACTGAAATGATGTTTTGATGCTAGATGAGACAGAAGTCTGAGAGCAGTCTGTTTTTGTAACCTGAAAAAGAAGGAAGACCACTCACACACTTTATCTTGCCTTGATTTAGTAAGTAACCAGGGAATAATAATTCTTTATATTAGTCAGAAAAATATAGTGAGATTAGTTAAGTATTGTTTTTATGTAACTGTAGGAACCTGCACACCTGTGTTATTTTTAATATTACCTGAGACTGAAACTCTGGTTCTTATTATAAATAGATATTTAGGATTTGCGTGTTCTTTTATTATTTATTATTAAGTATATTTAAACTTTTCATTGTGACTGGTCATTTAGAGAATATTTTAAGCTTTGAGAATACTTGTATTTATTTGGTGACACTGTGTCCACTCCTGAAAGTCTTGCTGCATTTTTCAAACACTACCATTTTTATTAGTATTATTAGTATTAATTTCACTCAGTATAATTGGGTACACTTGTAAGAGCCTTAAACTAGCTGGCTTTGGAGTGTCTGGTGGCAGTAACTACCTTACAGACAGGGTAGAAGGGGGCATAGCTAATAAATCTGTGCCAGCCTTTCTCAAGTGTATGTATGAAAATCAAATCTCAAAGAGTGTGTATACCAGCTGCTTGGAACAGGAACACAGAGAACTGCTTTCAGAGAAAGGGTAATGGAGTACTTAGCTTGGACACTCAACTGAGGACTCAACTCTGCAGCTGTGCTAGCGGGGAGTGTTATTGGGGGACTGGACAGAGAGAGGGAAACCCAGCCCCCAGACTGAGTGTGTTCCTTGTATACTCTTAAGGGAAATTGTGCTTGATGCAGACAGCTGCATCTGGAAATACTGCCTGTGTCTACTTTTGTTACAAGTGAACATCATCTAGTGTCAGTGGTGAGGATTCAGGCTTCTTGATTACTGGCCCAGAGAGGGACATCACAGCTTGGTCCAAGTATACTGATTACTGTTAGCAGCAGGGCATGTATGCCAGTTGTGTAGAGTTTAATTTATGTAATATTATTAAAAAAATGTAGTATTGTATAGTAGCTACTCGTAGTATCTCAACCCACAACCTCTGACTACAATCTTACACTTGACTCCTAAAGTTTTGTGTTTCAGACTTATGCATGCATACTTGCTTTTACAGTTACAATAAGCATGCTCATTTTGCTACTACTGTATAGAATACAAAAACATTTATCATTAACTTTTAAAGCTACAACAATACTTCTCTTGTGCTGCATACATATCAATTGTTTACCTCAGTCTCTCCAGATCATCAGCATGAGCCTGATGATTCAATTCAATCTCAGTATTAGCTGTGAAAAGAAAAGAAAAGAAAAGAAGAGCATTATGCATACCAGTCTTGCCTATATTAACTTTATATGTATTACAATTCTCTTTATTAGCATACTTACACAACTGTGAAATGTTACCAGTTTGAAACTCAGTCAACCACTGGTAGAGCTGGTGATGTCCCTCCTCTGGCTAAGTGATCAAGGACCCTCAATCCTCACAACTGACAGAAGCGGGGAAAGTTCAGTTGTAAAAAAATGGATATAAGCAGTATTTTCAGCTGTAGCTCTCTGCACTAATTACAATTTCCCTTAAGAGCACACAGGAAGCACACTCCAATCCTGGGGCTGGGTTTCCTCTCCAGGCCCCAAATAAGACTTCACCTTTCTCTCTGCAGGGACCAGTGCTCTGTGTCCCTGTTCCAAGTAGCTGATGCACACACACTTTGAGATTTGATTTTCACACACACACACACACACACACACACACACACACACACACACACACACACACACACCTGGGAAAGGCTGACACAGATTTATCAACTCTGTCACTTTCACCCAGAGTATAAGGTAGATTCACGGCCACCAGCCAGCTACTTTAAGGCTCTTTCCAGGGTACCCAGTTACACCTAGTAAAGCTAATACTTATACAAATGGTAATGTTATCAAACAGCAAGACTTTCAGGAACATGAAGCCCACAGTGCCACCAAATGAATGTAGTTACTCTCAATGGTTAAACTGTTTTCTAAAAGACCAGCCACAATGAAATGTATGGAAATTTTTAATGATAAATAATAAAATAGAAAACATGAAAATACTGAATATCAATTTACAATAAACACCAAAGTTTTTAATTCACAGGAAATATAACAAATAACACAGATGGAAACACTATGATACAGAAAAACAGTATTTAACTAATCTTACTATATTTTCTAACTCACTTAGGAAATACTGTTCCCTAGTAAAGTTACTTACAAACGCAAGGCAAGACAAAGTGGATGAGTGTTTTTGTTGTCAGTTCCAATAACAAATAGTTGAGTGTCACTATCATATCTCTCACTAATTTCAGTGCTGGGTATAGAGTGATATTACACCTGGTCACCTGACTCTGTGGTTCCCACACTAATCCCCTGAATAGAAGATGAACCAGATCTGTCACAATACACACCTAAATATTTGCTAAGGCATCTGGAGACTATAAAACAATTTCAATCCCTTCATGCTTCCTATAGAAAACTAACCAGCCATTCACTGGCATCCCAGGGCAGCAATCAGTTCACCACTAAGGAAAATAAGAGCCCAGGTCTTTCCTGGACATTGCATCTCTGGCTGCATTAAAGGCCTATGAGATAAAATCTTGATGCCCTAAACCAAGCCATTTAATTTCTGGCTATTTTTCTTAAGGTAAGCTGAGCTGAGCTCAACCCCTTCCCTTCTAGCATCCTCTGCTAACATATATACATTTCCTCATTTACAACAGTACAGTCTGATATAAATGTCTTTTCCCTCTTTGCCATACAAACAGTGTTTCTAAAGTGAACTGAAATCTTTCTGCATAAAACTAACTGCAACATCATCCACAGTAGTAACAAAACATATGACAGTTGTACATGTATTAATTTCAGATGTAGTGCACTGAG
Source organism: Protopterus annectens (assembly GCF_019279795.1). Taxonomy (NCBI): domain Eukaryota; kingdom Metazoa; phylum Chordata; order Ceratodontiformes; family Protopteridae; genus Protopterus; species Protopterus annectens. Next base: position 352,276,148 of record NC_056736.1, on the reverse strand, counting down.
TGATCATGCAAACATTTATGACTATTGCTTGCAAAAAATATAGCGCTATCTTATCTGAGCAGTAATTTGAGACATGCAGTCTGTAGGGCATTGTGTATCATTCCCTTTAAAATGTGTGAGGTTATTGCATGTCAATAATATGCAGTTTTCAACAAATGAAGGGGAGGGTTGTTGTTACTGAACAGAAACTGTGAAATGTGTACTGCTTACTTACATTTAAAACCTTGATACAATTGCTTCTACACTTTATAAGTCTAACCTGACTGACATACCCACTGGAGGTTGGGCAGTCTGATTTATTATTGTGTTTTCCTTCTCCTTACTAGTAATCATTCACAGTTGCAATTCATTAGCAACAAATGCTGAGGGTGTGCCTACACTATGTTTACATCAGCAACACGGAGCAATGTAATTGGGATTCAGCAATTTTAATAAGTTCACACCTCATTTTCATCTTCACCTTGCTCACAGCCCTGAATCTACCCCATTAAAAAGGAACTGTGTAGCTAGGAAACCTGAAGGTGAGGAGACTTGTTTATGTGGATAACACAAAAGAGGATATTACTTTGAGATATATCTGCAGAGAACACTACTGACCTTGATAAGGTATGCTTGCATTTTTCAGCTATATGCTGTCAAAATGTCATTAAGAAAAATCTGTTTTGAATATATATATATATGTGTGTGTGTGTGTGTATATATATATATATATATATATATATATATATATATATATATATATATATATATACACACACACACACACACACACACATATATATATATATATATATATATATATATATATATATATTTATATATATATATATATATATATATATATATTAGCAAATGTTACTTTTATCTGTATATATTTCTTAGAAGTGTACTGATGGCAAGGGCATGTTTGTCAGGGCATTTCACTTTCTCAGATTGCAGCCTTATTAACTGTCATCACAAGTGCTAATGTTACAACTGTTTGTCTGTATACACTCTTCTATTGCTATTTCCCTGAAATGTAAGTGTCCTATATTGTCAATGACACAGGGGTGTTAACCTTCTATGATGGACCATACATTGCCACAGGTAGACATCACTGGCAATAGCTTAAAATAGAATGTTCTGTGTTAACTCCTTACATACGGGTGACACCTCCAGGTGCATCTGCAGTTAACTCCTACTGATGCCTCTAGGCATCAAATATTGCTTGTTCATATTTGCATCAATAATTCCAAAACCATGCTATGTAGAAACTTTTCAAAGATTTCATCTTAAAGCTTACTCAATGGCAAACTCAACTATATTAATATCTGACCTCTGTTGTGTGCAGGTAAAGAGATTATTACCTGTTGGTTTTATGATATTAATTTATATAGATATAATGTTCACATTCTTCTAAATATTTTAACAACCAAGTAACACAGACTGAACTCCTTATGTTCATATGGAAGCTCTCATCTAGATGAATTAAATGTCGCTGACAATATGTTTGTAACTTGAGTGGTTGCTGAGATATTGTAAGTTGTTTACAAAATATTATAAATGTAATAGTTACTCCCCCAGATTTACAAAGCCCTTTATAGCGTACAGGATTAGTTTAAGAGCTATTTTCGGCAATATGGCCTATGTGTGATCCAGGAACGAGCTCCCAAAACATGCACGTGAGCTCTTAGGCGAATCCTACACGGACCAAGCTCCTGCAAGTAAATTACCATCATTTGCAGGTGAAAACCAGTAAGCTGGCAGCTGTCCATGTAGGACGAGTGCAGTGTGCAGAAATGTACTCGGTTAGTAACCGAGTACATTTCTGCAATCTACAAAACGAAGCTATGACAGTTCCAAATAAAGGCTGCATATCATTGAGGAAGCATGCCAATGTCCAAGTAGAAGGCTACTGGCATTGCAAACTGTTTAAAAAAAAATAAACAACTTTTAATTTTTTTTCGCCAATCTCGCCTGTTTAAGCATAGGGCAGTGACTCGCAAACAGGATGGGGGGGATAATAACATAAACTTAAAATAAGCATTCTAACTAAAATCAGTATTCTGCCATGCAAGTCAATGGCAGGCAGAAGACAACCTGGCCAGTGAGTAATGGTTGCTAAAAGGGGAGGCTCATGTAACTATGCATTAGCAGGCAATTCTATGCAAATGAGGGAAAGGTTAGTGAATCCCAGATTTTCCCAGGGTGTGAGATAGGTCCCAAGAGTGCAAGAGTATAAATAGCTGGGTGCAAGACTAGGATATAAGTGACATCATGGGGCAGTGTCAGGCATACTGTAAGTGGATTGGAGACCTGTGGCTCTGGATTGCTCCTAGCTTAGTGCAGCTAAGCTAGGGGTGTGTCTAAACCTGCCTAGCACTCTTTACAAAGTGTAAGTGGGTGTGCGCACCGAGTTTTACAGGAAGAAAAAGAAAGTTAAACCAGGAAAAAGCAGCTGTGTGCACATTTGAGCAGTAGGAAGGTAATCAAGGAGAACTAGCTGAGCTGCCAGGTGAAATGTATCAGAATCAGCTAATCACACAGGCAGCAGACCAGCCCAGCCCAGAACACCACTATAAACTAAGCAAACACCTACCCCCCTGTTTTTTCCACACTCTACACCACCGGTGTATACAAGTGGGGAAATTTTAAAAACAAACCTACAAAATGAGAAGGGCTGCAGCAGGCAACATAGAACAACATGTGAAAGAGGCTGAGGGTGGTCAGGATTTAAATGTTGCCGAAAAACGCACAGTGAGGAGACAGAGAAGAGTGTACAGATGTAGGGTAACCAACCAGGGGATACATTAGCTGGAGATAGTGGAGTGCTATAGGGTGGACAGAGACCTCCAACAGCAAATCATTGAGCTGTGCAGGCCACGCCTGACATGCCACACTGGCCGAGGGGAACCCATCCCAGTGTATACCAAGGTATGTGTTGGCCTAGGTATGCTAGCCACAGGTACCTCCCAAACCACAACTGGGGATAACATGGGCATCTCACAATCATCAGCATCCACAGTATTCCACCAGTTCCTGGATGCCATGTCAGCACATGCCAGTGAGCATGTATATTTCCTCAACACACATGAGGTGTTGACCCACAATATGCATCTCTTCCACCAAATAGCTAACTACTCTGGGGTAGTAGGTGCTATAGACTGCACACACTTATGCATCAAAGCACCACCCGGTGAGCAGGGTAGGGCCTACATAAACTGCAGGGGCATCCCCTCCATCAACTGCCAGGTCGTATGTGATGCCCAGGGCATTATACTGAATGTGTGAGCTGGCTGCCCTGGAAGCTATGATGATTCATACATATGGCAACTGACGCAGCTGTACCACAGATTTGCTGATGTGTACATCCTCTACAGTCGCTTAGTGGGGGATGTTGGGTAGCCACTGGAGCCGTGGCTGATGACACTCATCAGAAATGCACACACACCTGAACAACAATGCCATAATGAGGCACACGCACAGGCCAGACATATAATAGAGCATGTGTTTGGGATACTCAGGTCACAGTTCCAGTGTCTGGACACATCCGGTGGAGCCCTGCAGTATTCACCAGCTACATGGACCCAAATAGTAATGGTATGTGCTATGCTACACAATATGATCCTGCAGAAACAGCTGCAGCAGGAACAACATGGGGCAGGGCCACACAGCCCCCCACCAATGCCAAGGTCTGTACAGGCCCAGAGTGACTCAGAGGAGGGACAACTTGAGCCTGCCCCAGCAGGCAGAAGGGGGCGTGCCCAGTATGCCCTGGCCTTGTCAAAGAGGCAATGCATAGCATATCCACTGACACAGTAGTGGCCCAGGGAATTACACCTCTCTCTGACTTGCATAGACAGTAAAAGGGATGCCAAACATGACAGTACCTGTGCCCAACCATGTATAGGGAGTGTACTATGTGCATCTGACATAGGCAGCCCTCCAGCACCATCCTCAAGTCCGGCACACCCTCAAGGTAAGTCACTCAACCTACCAATTGCAAAATGGAGTAGAATGTGTTTTTACCTGTAGCTATGGTATGGATGTGAACATGCAAGGGAATTGGGTGGCCAGATGTCAAGACAGCAGAGAGTAGACACCCATAGTGGCATCATGAGATCTGTAACACATACTGGAGTCACCATAGTAGCCAGTACTACACAGGGTGACAAAAGCCACTGCAGGAAATGGCCTGAGTGACAGGGGTGTCCATAAGAGCCACACATGCCAGTCAGGAAGGATCACATACCCAACAACAGTCTGAGCCAGCAGGACAGGTGAAGACAAACACAAACAAATGCTGTGCTATTGTCTTTGAATGTGCCCTATGGTTAACCCCTCCCCCAGGCCTACACAGACAGACCGCAGCAGGCCAGGCAGTTGGATGTAAGTTGTAAAGGCTAGGAAGTCAGAAACTAATATGTAGGTAAACAAAGCTAGGATCTGTACTACACTGGTAAGCCCTAGCCAGCAGGATAGATAAGACTACAGACTGAAATGGAGTACCTGACATACCAGTACAGTCCTAGCAAATGTGTACAAGTGTCAGGTGGGCCACCCCATCCAATGTACACCTAGAGGAACAGTCAGGTGTGCCCCCCCATTCCTGTGTAGAACAGTAGAAACAGTCAGGTGTCCCCCCCGCTATGCAGAAATGTAGCAACAGTCAATGGCAAATGACCGATGGATACCCTGCAGACACAGCATGCTACCTGTTGGTGTACAACAAAAGGTCAGCACCACAGTACAAACAACCGGGACATGATCCACACATGCAACACAGATGGCCATACTGGGTATGCTCACACTCTTAGAGGAATGAAGGCAATGTCAGTCAACAACATACTGAGAGGTCATACTGGGCATGCTCACACACTTTTGAAAGCCATGTCTGCAAACACCAGTGGACCATACATATCTGGAAGTTGCAGTTCTCAGTGTGGACACATGTCAGTATGCACCACTCCTGCCTTGCACACAAAGTGGATAGGAATGCAGACAAATATGTAAAGACAACACACTATAATATGCCACAGGTACACAGGCATAGATGTGTGGAAGAGGGTGACTATGACAAGGAGCCATGCGGGTCTGTCCCAACTGGCACACAACCAAAGGACCCCCAACACATGAGGTGTGGATGTAAACCATTGTGGATACTAGCCACCAATACCTGTCAGCATGACAGACTATGTGGTGTACGTGTCAGCTGTGCAACAAGACTGTACAAGGAAGTAGCCATCTAGTAGCTGTATACATGCACCTGTGACATATGAGCCCGTGTGTGCCCGCATGTGGCATGTCAACCCCTACATGAATGGGGTATGGCCCATGCACACACTGCCCTCCCCATAGCAGTAGTATGACAAGTCTGCTGAGGACATCCAATGTGAATTACAACTTTGGGAGAGCTATAGCTCAGTAATATGCATGGTGCGTCCCATAACTGTTTACTGCTGTAGTGACAGAGTATTTAGGTAGTAGTACTAACCCCAGACCTGTCAATTGTGTGAGTGTGTGTTTGTGTGTGTGCCTGTCTGTCTCTGAATGTGTAGAGGGAAATGCTTGTTATGCTACTCACACTCCATACAATACAAATACTCTACTTTGGCAAGGCTGCTGATGTCACTCACCTAGAAGTACACCTCTGGGAAAGTGATAGCCCAGTAATCGCCGTAGATCATTCTGTAACTGCGTACTGCCGTAGTGTGATTTAGAACAGTGGTAGTGTTCCATCTCCATCCATGCCAGTTCCAGATGTTTTGTGTGTGTTTTAGTATCTGTGTATGGAGCAATGCATTATAGGCTACTCACTCGCACTACATTACAAATGCCCTACTTTGGTAGTCCTGCTGATGTCATTAATTGTGAAATACACCTTTGGGGAAGATGTACTTCAGTAATGTCCATGGTGCATAATATAACTGTGTAGTGCTGTAGTGTAGTAAACTAGTTAGGTAGGGGTTCTACTCCCAGACATGACAGGTGTGTGTGTGTGTGTGTGTGTGTGTGTGTGTGTGTGTGTGTGTGTGTGTGTGTGTGTGCTTTTGTGTTTGTAACTCATATCCTGTGTAGAGGTGGTTGTGAGTCTGTGACAGCTGTGGGCAATGTGGAGGGGTTTTGCTAATTTAATTTATGGTGGCCCTACTATATATCAAAATGTCAACCATACAGGGATAACAAATGAAAATAGTTGAGAGGCTGGGGTGAAAAGCCATACCCATACATGTGACATCAAGGCCTGCCAATCACAGTTAGCAACCCCACTGTGCCTTCACATGTGACTCACAATGGACATACCATGCCTGACAACATGCCATGTATGGACAGATGACACTGACATCAGGAAATGCTGTTAGCATGCTATCAATGTAGGTGCAGGGTAAATCTGCTGACCAGTACCACTCCCTGCCACATGTGGGCAAGACTGGCACACCTGATGATAAGCTGTTTTCACAGCATGGGCCAGACACCCCAGATACAGTTCCACATGTCACTGTACATGCATGTGGGAGGTTTGCCCATCCTAGACACCATCCAAGTCATGGACTAGGGAACACATACATGCAAGTGATGCACAGCATTGGCCACACGCAACAGTCACCCAGGTGACTACTGGATGACAGATGCAATGCCCACCTGTGTGGGCAAATGCAGAAGCTACAGGTACAGGCCTGTGCCACAATGCAGACCATTGTCATGTTGGCTGATGCCAAGGTAT
>NC_056736.1:352174445-352264445 GCF_019279795.1 Protopterus annectens | reverse complement strand
TTCAGGGCAGAACACCAGCTGTCAGATACAGAGTGAGTTAGGGACATTTGAGAGGCTGCACGCAGGTGTGCGCGGATTTGTGCAGAGCTAAGCAATGCTAACCTCGGGTTGCGTTTCCTTATACTCAGCTAGCATCTTCTTAGCTTAATATATGTAGGCAATGCTTACCCCTGTGCAAATACATGTACACACACTTACAACTACTTATCCATGCGTACTACTGCTGTTATGCGCTTACACATACTTACTAGTGCCTTAGTCATTATGACACTTCACATGTGCATTTAAGGCAGTTCTCCTGTGCAAATATAAATGTTACTTAGTAGGTTATACAGCACAGCTATGTTAACATATGGATATCACATGGAAAACAGGATGTGATGCAGTGGGACTCGACCCGGGAATGCGTGCGCATTAGGCGGATGCTCTGGCCACTACACTATTGCTGTTTTGCTTCGTTTGCATATGTCTACCATAATGACATACCCATGTTTCCTTCCCCCAGCCCCTAGCTCCACATGCACAGCATTCATCCATTCCCCGATTGCTAGCCCTGCCATACCACACCTCCACACATTTCCCTCTCTGCACATCTCGGTACACTTCCAGTATACCGTCCCCACCCAAGCGTCTGCAGGCTCTTCATCTGTTTAGTAGTCCACGTACATACCAACCTTCCCTTGATCCTCCTCCGATACTGGTGGTGACATCGATGTGACCCACAACTGTTGGTTCATCCCACCAGGGACAGACATGTTGTTGTGTCAAGAGTAGACCTAGCTGGTCTACAGTGTTTCTCCCACTGGTCATCATCCTGCCAGGGTATTGTGTAGCAGCAGTTTTCTCACATACCTGGCCAGCCTCAGGTCCCGGTTCCACGGAACCAACGCCCCAAGAGTGACATACTGTGCATGAAGCATGCTCACACGTCCTCACAGTGTGCACCGTATATCATTATTCCCTTCGGTATTATGCAGGACTACTGTTCTCACAGTATGATTGGATAGACACTGTTCTGTGCTGCACATAGACCGCTCATAATACTGTTGTTGAGCAATGGACACATGTTCTGGTATTAATCTACATGCATATACATTTCCTATACTGTTGGATAACTGTGCTGGATGATGTGTTTGTGATCATAGCAGCTGAATGTGTATCTGTCATGGCTTATTGGAACTCATGTCGACTATAGTGTGCAGGGTCAGAGGTTTCTAACCAGGTAGTTCAGATTATTTTGTTAATGGTCACAACAACAGCTGTTGGCTACAGAGTGACTAAGGCACTGTAGAACACTTGTAGGCGGGTATGCGCTGGTTTGCGAGAAGCACAGCATTACTGACCTCTGGTTGCAGCATCTTGCACTGAGTTAGCCTCTACATTGCTTCACCAGTGTGTTACTTGCATACCAGCGGCCAAACAGTCTTACACCCGCTTGCTCCCGCATACACACGCGCAATGTTGTGCATTTTGTTCACATCTGTCAACCGGGACAATCGGACTGTATGCTTGACCATTGTCAGCAGTGCCCCGGGGTGTAGAGCTCCACATTGACCCCAGCTACTTATTCCAATTAATACTGGGGTGTTCACATTCATAGAGGGTAACAGGCATAACATACCTACGTCTCCCATTCATCATGCTTAGTTTACATTAAAATGTTGGTATTATCCATGCTTAGGTCAGGTTTACATTCAGGTATGACTGTTTACAAAGGTCAATTTAAGGTGAGGTTGGATTCCTGTTTTACAGGTCTGGATAGATCACATGCAGGTATTCGAGGTAAGTGTACTTATTCCATACCTGTGTGGTACAGTAGTGGGGAATAGCTAAGGATCAGGTAGGTAGGTAGCGGGGGGTGACATTTTAAATATATAATAGCCTGTATGTATAATTTGATGGGGAGCAATAGGGAAAGTTTGTTGGATGTCCGTATTTCTATGCGAGGCAGGACAGGAGGTGTCGGTATCACTAGTTGATGTAGTGATAGAGAGTGTGAGGTGGGGGGAGGGTTTCGCAAGGTGATGAGCCTGTGCTGCTCCAGGTGTGCTTGTCGTGTTCCTTCATGTGTTAGTTACATGTGTCCTGTGGGACAGCTGTGATACTACATGTGGGTTGGGGTTCCAGATTCTGGCAATATAGTGGGGAAAGAGGGTGTCACCTACATGTAACCATAGACATTAATAGAAATGGAACAGGGGCTGATAGGTACATGGTGTGCATGGGGCACAAAGGGGGGTGTTAGTAGGGGAATTATCCAGGGATGTGCAGGATGGCTGCAGAAAAGGTCCACAGCTGGCCATGTTGTCAGGGATGTGCAGGATGGCTGCAGGGAAGGTCCAGAGCTGGCGATGTTGTCTATGACAACAGCGGTTTATATGCACTGCATTTGGTGTTTGTGTTGGACACTCACACCACTGGGTGGGGGTGAGGACTATAATAATACCTTGCGATGCCTATTAGATCGGCTTACATGCCTACAGTGGGGTGTTGCAACCATGTGTTTGTAGGTGTTGTGTAGTGGGTTATGCAAGAACACATATGGTTATACTGTACTTTGCCATGTAAGCCGGACTGTGCTGCGGTGGGACCCATATCGGGAATGGCTGCCCATTAGGCGAAAGCATGCCTGTCAACTGTACAAAATCTGCAGACTGTCCATAGTTTGCTTCATAATATTGGTGTGTTCCTCTTACAATCTGCACCTGTCTGGCAAATACCTGGGAACTGACGTCATTAAATGCAGACAAGTATTTGGGTTTAAGACTCCACATCCTTCAGAAGAGTCATGCTAATGCATAACCTATTATTCTATCAGTTTTCTAAGGTTGTAAGTGGAATATGTAATTTCTGTCCCTATTTGTCCCCCCAACGGTTTAGGTTCTGTCCAGTGGTTTTGCTCTTAGAGGTTGAGAGGTATGGGCAGAAGCTCTGCCCAATTCGCAATATTACTTACATCCCTGGGGTGTTCCAAATACAACTGCACCAGCCAACACCTGCACGCCTAAGCCCATAATTGCATACCCATAGTTCCCTCACCTGCCCCTCCTCTGCAGACCTCATCCTTACTGTAGGTGCGGGTGGGGTCTAACCACACCACTACACATTGCCCACTCTCCATGTTTCGGGACCCATGTCATACGTTGTCTCAAACCATGGGTCATCAAGCTTGCCCAATCTACTGGTCCGTGTACGTACACAGCCTGGTTAGATAAATCGTTACAGGGACTGACTCTGATGATCATTGATTTTTGGGGTGTCCCACAAGGGACATTGATGTCTTTGTTTCAAGACTAGACTTGGCAGGTCTCTCCCACTGGTAGTATCCTGCCGGTCGTCTGGGAAGCAGTGGTGTGTTTACCTGTATCGTGTGTTTGTATGTTTCACCAGTCTAGCTGCGGGGGGGGTTGATGCTACGTGTTACATGTTTGTTGATTGGACCCCTCACCCCCATTTGCACGGCCTGTGAACATATGCAATTCATAAATGTTGTATCATATCCTAGCTATATACATGTGTATATTTACACAAACACACACACACACACACACACACACACACACACACACACACACACACACACACACACACATATATATATACATATAATGTATATGTATGCATACATGTATATATTTATATATTGCTGTATATATATATATATATATATATATATATATATATATATATATATATATATATATATATATATATATAGGTGTCTGCATATGTATATATCTATATGTGGGTATTTATATGATTTCTGTCTCTGTATGTATACATTTGTACTACAGAGAAGGAGAGGTATATCTCCATGTAGCTATGGGTAGATATACACACATATACCTTTACATATGCACATCTACATCTGGTTATTCCGTTCTTTGCCATGTAAATTAGACTTTGCTGCAGTGGGACTCGTAGTGGGTGTGGCTGTTCATTGGGTGGCGCCTCTGCCCAGTGAACACTTTTGCTTACATCCCTGGGGCTGTCCGTATAGACCCACTCCAGCAAAAGCCTGCACACCTAGACCCATGACTAGCTACCCTTAGTTCCCCCACCCGCACCTCTTCTGCAGCACTCATACTTACTCTGGGTGCAGGTCGGGTCCGAACACACCACTACATGCTGCCCACTCTCCACTTCACGGGAACCAACTTGTACGTTGTCTCGACCCATGGGTCATCAGGCTTTCCCACCCTTGTATTCCGGGTATGTACACACCCCGCCTTGAAAGGTCGTTGCACTGGCTTCCTACCATATTATGACAATTTTTGGGGTGTCCCGCAAGGGACGCTCCTGTCTGTGTTTCAAGATTAGATTTCACGGATCCACTGTGCCCCCCCCCCGGTTGAACCCTGCCTGTGGTCTGGGGAGCAGTGGACTATTTACATTGTTTGTGGGTTTGTTTGTATGTTTCCTCTGTCAGGCTGGGAGGGGAGGTCATGCTACATGTTACATGTTTCTTGCTTGGGCCCCTCACTTCCATTGGCATAGCCTGTGAACATATGTCATTCTTGGGTGCTGTTTCCTATCATAGCTATATATCTGTGTATATCAATGCACACACACATGCACACACACACACACACACACACACACACACACACATATATATATATATATATATATATATATATATATATGTATATGTCTATGTATATATATATATATATATATATATATATATATATATATATATACATATTGCTGTATATATATATATATATATATATATATATATATATATATATATATATATATATATATATATATATATATAAACTTGTGTATGTATGGCCTTAAACTCTCTTAATAGTGCTGACATATGCTTACTACTGCTTCTTGCTGCTTAACCTAAGTAATGCTTTATGCATAATGATACTTACACCTCACATGTGCATTTCCTGCAGTACTCTAGGTTATATATATATATATATATATATATATATATATATATATATATATATGTTTTTTTATGGCAGGAGTACTCCAGGTCATATATATATATATATATATATATATATATATATATATATATATATATATATGTTATTCCATCGGTTATGCAACATACATATTACTCATTACGTGCTTTGCCATGGGAAATGGTATGCCCCCCCACTTTCTCGCTTACATCCATGGGGGGGGTCCCATTAGAACAGGTCTGTCCAACCCCGGCACGCCTCGGCCCATAATGTTTTAACCCAACATTCCCTCCACCCCCTCCCTCCTCTACATCAATCATCCTTCCTACAGGTTCCATCCGAATCTCACCACACCACTACACATTGCCCAATCTCCACTTCTTGGGACCCATCATGTAAGTTGTCTCACCCCATGGATCTTCAGGGTTCCCACACATTCAGTCCGAGCACATACATATCCTTCTTTGCTTACCTGTAAGGCGTGGTATGTTACCCTGAGGACTATTTTTAGCAGTATGTTTGGGGTCGTCCAGCTAGGGACGAACATGCGTTTATTTAGGATTTGACTTTGCAGGTTGACACTGTTTCTCCCACTGGTAGTATCCTGCCAGTAGTCTGGATAGCAGTGCTGTGCAATGTTTAGCAGTGCTTAATATTCAATTTGCATGATATTTGCCTTTTGGCATTGATGTTTTCTTCATTACATGTTATATATGTGTCTTGTTTCCTTGATTCATGTGTACGTATGCTGTATGCAGTCCTGGAAACTTCAACACTTTATTACAATAACACCTCACATCTGATCTTACTGCAGTATTCCATTTCACATATTTATGTTATGTAGCAGGTTATACCACTTCACACTGTACATAGATTCAGTTCACATGTTTGGTTTGATTTCCTGTGGTGAGAATTAGTTTGCTGATACCTCAGGCTTATCTATTGCTATGATGGCTTAGTGGTTAACTACTGTGACTATAGTTTACAGGGTCCTGCATTTGAGCCTTGCAGAGGCAGTTTATTTTGTTGCTGGGCAGAACATGGGCCGTTGGATCCAGAGTGATTAAGGCACTTTAAAGCAGTTATAAGCGGGTTTGCGTGGGTTTGCAGACAGTAAGCACTACTAACCTCCGTTACAGTTTCTTACACTCAGTTAGCTTCTACTTTGTTTAATCTGTGTGTGCAATGCTCACCCTTGCACAAACACACTTAGACACACTTACCACTGCTTATTTGTGCTTAAACCTGCTTACTAGTGTCTTATTCATTATGACACTGACACTTCACATGTGCATTTCATGCAGTACTCCAGTTCACATTTAAATGTTATTATGTAGGTTATACGGCAAAACGATGTAAAAATATGTTCATATACAGATTTCCTATGGAAAATTATTTGTGCTGCAGTGGGACTCGAACCGGGAATGCCGGTTCATTAGGCGGATGCTCTAACCACTCTACTATTGCTGTGCTGTTTCATTTGCATATATATTCAGGGCTGACTCTCTCGGATGCTAGCAGTACACAGCCATTACATGGGAATGTAAAGGTTGTGAGCATTGCCTGGCATCAATGTTACTATATGCATGTGAGTAGGATGAAGGTTTTAGCCCCTTAGGTGGTGAGTGAGTGTGCTATGCATTGTCTCTTAGCCAATGCAAGGGCATATTGAGTATGTCTATGTCTGCCTACACCTGCAACAGCTGCTGGGTCCCCCTATGACTCCTCACCTGCATGTAGCTGTAGTGACCTTGACACTGGTGGTGGGATATGTGCCCCTTCCCCTTGTTGATCCTGCTGAAGCTGCTTTCTCAGGATGATGTTGTGTAGCATGGCACAGATGATGAATATTTCTGTACATGTACATGGATTGTACTACAGGGCTCCCACAGATTTCTCTAAGCATTGGAACTATGACTTCAGTAGCCCAAACACATGGTCTATGATATTTCTGGTTTGAATGTGTGCCTCACTGTGGCATTCTTCAGCATGTGTGTGTACATTTCAGATGTGTGTCATCAGCCATGGTCCCAGAGCATAACTTGCATCCCCCAGTAAATGACCCTGTGGGATATCCCCCTAGTGAACATCTGGTACAGTTGGGAGGTGTGCCAAATATGTGAGTTATGGTAACTGCCTGGGTTGCCAACACACACATTCAAGATGACGCCCTTGGCATTACACATGACTTTGCAGTTAATAGAGTGGAAGCCCTTTCTATTTATGTTGAGCCTTCCCTGTTCCCTGGGTGGTGCCTTCATTTCTATATTTGTACAATCTATGGCATGCAGTACTTCAGTGTAGTGTGCTACAGGGTAAAACTCCTGAATATTTATATCCCTATTCCTCAGGAGCACGGGGAAAATATATGTGGCCACTGGGGTCTACTTTTGTATCCCAAAACCCCATAATATCGAAGACCAAAATACCGAGACCATTATATCTAAACATCTAAACATTGAAAACTGACAATCATGAATGTTAAAAACCCAAAGTTTCACAATATCGAAATTTGCAAAGTTAACGTGCCATCCTTCCTCACACCTTCCTTTACACCTTCCAAAGTGAACATACTCCATATCCTTTACCCAAATGATCAGTGTTTCATGAAAAAACCTCTAAGAACCTTTTGTGAACAAACATCAACAAGAGAGTCACTAGAAACTCACATTTTTAACAGTCTTGTGATGGCCTTTAAAAATTCCACACGATTGACTTTATTTTGTAAAAGACTTTCAAATTGTGCTTGAATCTTAATAAGTTTCTTCTTTTTAGGGGATGGAGGACAACTTACCGCCATTTGTGCTCATAGCTCTCCCACTTGATTTTGCTCTCTAGCAAGCACTGAAACCAAAACTGACAAATCTGTTGCACGTATGCCATGCCGCCATGGAATTCTAAGTTCTTGGCAAAAACAAGTTTAACTTGGAAATATTCCAAAACTTGATATTAAAAGGAGGAAATGTGGTGGATGATCAAGTTCTAGTGGCAGACTTCTGCATTTTACCTAAAATATACAAATCGGAGAAATATTTTAATTGTTCCCCTCTTTCTGTAGGGAATGTTTCTGTTAGTGTATTGAATGCAGTAATTAGTTCTTCAGGCAGAACCACAAGTGCTATCAAGCTTTTGACAGATAATTGAAAAGTGAGGGAGGAATTATATAATGATGCTAAACCAAGATGTACCTTCCTCCAAATGTTCTGCACAAAGTGAAACAAACACCCTTTTTAATGTAGCTCTACTAATATTCAACCATATGCTTTTAATAGTGGCTAGTTCAAAATCACATAAAACAAATTTCACATTGCTCTGCAATCCGTTATCAGATGATAGATAAAATACATAGTGCCACATCATGTTGTATGCTTTTAATGACTTTTTAGACATCAAATAATAAAGTAACGGCACAGATTTTCTATAACCTCCATATTTAATGAGACCATGTATACTATACAGTTGCACAGAACACCTTTACAGAAATAGGTACCATCCATAAGCCAAATAGTATCCTTGCTTAAGTCATATAGATTACTCAAGGTGCTAAACACTATTACAATATTATCACTACAGTTATCCATCATCCTTTTCTCAATAAAAGTGCCAGTTGTAAAAGGAAACATACTTAAATCCAAGTTCTGCAAGGTTAAGTTAGGGATGTAAAACTCATCCGAATGTTTATGCCAAACTCTACCTACCTGCTGAAGTAATGCTTTTCTAGTAGGTAAGCTAGGAATGTATTCCAGGGAAGTGGATGCAATAGCATCGTCTACTAATATATATATGGATTATCTCTAGATACTGCTGCCTTGTGATTTAGTTCACTACACATACAGTATTTCTCAACCTCCATAGGATCACTACTTGGTTATGTGCTACAGTTTTAAGCAACTTTCTCCATCAGATAATGATAAGGTTATGGTTCTTCCCTTACATTTCTGTGATCCCTTAAATTTACAGCACTAATATGTTTTTAATTGTAGTTTTTTCTCTGTATGGTAAACATATCCTTCTGCCTTCTAGCTTATCAGTGGGAGTGGTAAGCACTAGGTAGCCTGTCTACCATGAGAGGAGAGGTTCTTGGCCCAGAAATTGTAGTTTATTGACCATTTGGACCGTTTGTCCATCTCTTTCAGCTTTCTGGTTTTAAAAGACCACATCTGCGCTTGTTTCCCATCTTTCCTGTAACTAACCTATTGGGTAGCACTAGAAAGCCTTAAACTGATCCAAGCCTTCTAGCTTAGAAGAGAGACTTTGGAGTGATTAAGTATCAATTTTCTGTACTTTCTTGCTGTACTTAACTGTTTTCCGCCTAAACGCAGATTTTCCAGCATTTATTGTGATTTAAATGCTTTTTTTTTTCACATATTGTACTTATTTGACTGCTTGCACTTTTAAAAAGTTTTTTTTGTGTAAATAATTTAACTGTTGTAGGCTACACACTAAAGTGTGATAGCTTTTCTGATCGTTTGAAGTAATTTAAAGCTGTTTTAAGTGTATTTTTTACTGTTTTTGCCTTATCTTTGCAAAAAAACATAAAAAAATTCATTGTTTCCCGCCTTTCTAAGCTAGTATAGTCCAGTTATCAGGCTAGTGCTGAATTCAGGGCTGTGATACTAGTTTCTGAGTTGCCCATACTTTACTTGGATAGAAGGAAGTTTCTCTGTTCACCTGTGAGAGAGGGGAGCTTTGAGCAACCTATCTGTCCCTGGAGGAGTGGCTCCAGCCCAGAAGTTAGTTTATTGGCCATTTTGGACTAATTTCTATCTCTTTCATTTCCCTACTATCAAAACCGCGTTTGCACAGTTTTGCGTACCGGGCAGTGCCGGTTAGCTATGGTTAAATTATTCCCGGCTCCACTAAGTCTCCTCTTCAGTTTTTCCCTTGAAACTAGTCTAACTCTCAACTTAAGCACTCAAAAAGCATCTTACAGCCCAGCACTTGCTCAGACCTAATCGCAAGCACTAATATACCCTGACACTGATTGTCCAGCAGGGCACAGCTCTTTATTCACCCCTCACCAACCAACCGACTAAGCAGCTCACCCTACTATCCAGGCATTACCAAAGGGCAACTTCAGATGCACTCTCCAGTCCAGCTGGTGAAACTGGGTATCCTGAGGCAATGTTACAACTGCCTCATGTACACAGACAACCCTCTCCTCCTACCACAAAACACTAACATATGCGAGAGATGCAATTATACAGCCAAAATGGAAGCTAAGCTGTCTCCACCCAAGACTGGAACAGACAGTAAAGAGGAGAAGGTTAACACTTGCACCACACCTCCAGCTGCACATAGACCTACTAAAACAGCACTGGCAAAAACTACACATAAATACACAAAATTATACTCGGAGGCTCTAAACAAAAACCTGCAAAAGCATCAGAGACCTCCAAAGCAGACACCCAAACAACCTGCACGCTGGACAAGCAGAAGGTTACTGTTAGCTGCCTGTCGGGAGCCAGAATCCACCACATAACACAAGCACTCAGGTCACTTCAGAACAAGTACAAATATGACTCTGTCATTGTTCATGTTGGTGTGAATGACCTGAGATGTACCTCCCTGGACTACATGAAAAGAGACATGGAAGAGCTCTCTGATCATGTAGCCCAGGCTGGTATGACCCTAACCCTGTGTAGCATCCTGCCCTCACCAAGAATGATACCTCAGTATAAAGAAAAAAATATCAATTTCAACAACTGGCTAAGCTTCTGGTGTCATTCAAAGGTGATCCAGTGTGTGTCAGCCTGGGATGACATGCTCGACAAGAGACTGCTTGAACCTGTCACCCCTAGGCTTTCGAATACTGGCCAAGGCTCTTGCTGCTCCCATAGTGCCTTTTTTAGGCAAGGCTCAAAAGTCAAACCCACCTCCGAAAACAGCACAATTAACAAAAAACAGAGGGTTATGCTACTCAACGCCAGGAGCTTAAATCTCAAAATGCACGCGTTCGAAGCACTCCTCAGTATGGAGAACGTCGACATCTGTGCAGTAACTGAAATCTGGTTCAAGGTGCCAGAAAGCACTCCAGCGCTACCAAGCTACAACGCATACCACATGCTTCAGCCACAGAACATGGACCGAAACACAAAAGGAGGGGGTGTATCCATATTCATCAAGGATACCTACACCTCCAGGTTAGTGGCGCAGCATGATACCTCTAAGATCATCCATGTGCAACTAACATCGGGCAAATCTGCAATGCAAATTGTGGCCTGCTACAGATCACCCTCCATGACCCATGACCACCACTCCACCTTTCTGTGGACACTGGAAAACATGAAGGTCCTACCAAACACCCTGATATTGGGCGATTTCAATTACCCTACCATTCACTGGGAAAACTACTCAAGTACAAATTCCCAGGCCCAGAGCTTCCTGGAATTCATCAACTCAAATGCCCTGGATCAGCTGGTAAACTCCTCTACCAGAGGTGAAAACATATTGGACCTGGTCATCATCAACATGGGCAACAGGTGTTCCACACCGGAGGTCAACCCATCACTGGTTAGATCAGAACATAAACTAATCACTCTGGATGTCCACAACCCACCATCACCCCCAACTAAGGAAACCACTGTAAAAAACTTTTCTAAAGCAAACTTCACCTTACTTAAGACAGAGGTGGTAAGTTTCACAGCCCCCATGCTAAAGATAACATTGCACAAGATGCAGAAACATTTACAAATGCACTCTATGAACACCTACAAGGATGCATGGATTGTGCCATCCCTAGCAAAACCAAGACTCACTCCTCTAAGAAAAGGAAACCAGTTTGGTGGACCCTGCAATAAACAGGATATACAATAGAAGGAGGAAACTAGTTCAGAAAAAAAGCAAATCCCAAGAAGGAAAGTCATCCCTGATCAGTATCAGTAAGAAACTAAGGTCCCTCATGAAATCATCCAAGGCTAACTTCGAAAGAAAAATAGCCAAGGATTCAAAAGATAACCACAAAGCCTTCTTTAGTTATGTTAAGAATCTAAGTGGCAGCTCACAGATATGCACTGAACTAGTGCAAAATAGCACAAAATATACTGAACCTACTGATATCGCCAACATCCTGGCAGATAGATTCAGTGTAAACTTCACCCCCTCTCACCTCCAAAAGGGCCCACAACAATACCGGAAAAGTGTAGTGTCCCAAAAATCACAGACGCACAGGTGAAAACAGCCCTTTCAAAAGCCAAAAACACAGCATCAAATGGGACCACATGGTGTCCCAGGTTGCATCTTGCATGAACTACAGAATGAACTAACCCCCCACCTAAACACGCTGTTCAACCTCAGCCTCTCCACAGGCTACATGCCCATAGAATGGTGCACAGCAACGGTTATTCCTCTCCACAAAGGAGGGGCCACAACTGACCCTAGAAACTATCGCCCCATAAGCCTGATTAGCCTGGTCTGAAAGGCTATGGAGCGCATCATCATGGAACTCATTAACAACAACATTGGGAACCTCCAAACACTTGACCTGATCCAGTTCAGCTTTGTTAAGGGCATATCATGCCTACTAAACCTGGTTGACTTCTTTGAGACAGTCACCAAGGCCATTGATGAGGGAAAGGTGGTTCACCCAGCCTACCTTGACGTTGCCAAGGCTTTTGACACCATTCCCCACTTGGGTACCACAGAAAAACTCACCAGTCTGAACATAAACCCCTACGTCATGAAATGGGTTGCCAACTGGCTTACAGACAGAACTCACACGGTAAGAATAGCGGGCTCCTGACTCTAAACCAGTCACAAGTGGTGTCCCGCAAGGCTCGGTCCTGGGACCCCATACTGTTCGGCATATACTTCTCAGAAGTACAGGCAAACACAGGAGGACTATGGCTGACCAAGTTTGCTGATGACTGCAAACTGGGAGCCATAATTGACTCTCCGGCTGACACAGACATCCTCCAAAAGGGCCTTACTGAGACAGACACCTGGTGTCAAAGTCATGGCCTCAAGCTAAATGCCAAAAAATGCATAGTCATCCTGTTTGGGAAAAACAGAACACCCACGAATTACCACATAGGTGGCAGCCCCCTTAATACAGAAGAGTAATAAGAGATCTGGGGACCCAGGTAGATAGTAATCTCTCCTTTGACAATCATATTTCCAAAGTAGTTAGGAAATCCTTCTATGTGGCCCATCTAATTACTAAAGGGTTCGCATTTAGAAATAAAGAGGTTATAGTGCCCTTCTACTCATCACTCATTAGACCCATCATAGAGTACAATGCCCCATTTGGGATGTACCTCACAAGACACTTCCAACAGCTGGAAAGACCACAAAAGTACCTCACCAAGAGGATTACTAGCCTCAAACATATGTCCTATTCAGCCTGACTGAAAAAACTCCGGCTGTACTCAGTGGCATATCGCTTACTCAGAGGTGATCTCTGCCTGACTTACAAAGCCATGTCCAACTCAGAATTGATGGACATGGTCCACCTAAAGAAATCCAAGTCACTGTGAGCCATGCGTTCTAGTGAGCTAAACACCGCCACAACAATACATATAACATGGTGGAGGGATAAGATTCCTGTCACAGAGACTCCCCATGCTTTAGAACAAAATTCCAAATTACATTAGACAGAGCCTCTCACTAACACTCTATAAGAGAAACCTTGACGAGTGGATGGGTAACAGAAAATACACCCCTGGGATCACTTCATTGGCTCTGCTTGACAGAGGATCAGTTAATTAATCAATGGGGCGGTGAAAGCCGACACACTCTGGCTAGGCTTACAAATGCCCTCGGGCAGATAGCCTAGTACCTACCTATGAACCTATGAACCTATGTTAGTAAAACATCCTTACTTTTTTTGTGATTTTACTGTAGGATACAGCTGTCCATCAACTCCAGGAGCCTCATAGGAAATGTTAGACATTTTTGTTTTTCTTTTCTGGTATTTCATACAATGTGTTAATGGGATACTACCATATTTAAAGTGCACTACAGTGTTTATGGGAAGATACAGTATTCTGACATTCGTGCTTGTCAGTTTTTGGTGTTTAGATTTTTTGGTATAATGGTCTTGGTATTCCAGTCTTCAATATTATGGGTTTTCAGGGTATAAAAGTAGACCCTGTCACTGGCATGTTGGGGCATAGCATTCAGGAATTGATGGAAGATCCTGGATGCTGATGCCTGTGAAACCTCCAGCATGTCCCCTCTTGGTCTCAGAAAGGTTCTTAGGTTCATAGGTTCATAGGTTCATAGGTTCATAGGTTTATACTAGGCTATCTGCCCTAAGGCATTTATAAGCCTAGCCCAAATTATTGTGGCTTACGCCACCCCTTATATGAAAAAATACTGTGCCCATAAGTTTGTTGTGCCTCTGTCCAGCAGTGACCCAGAGATGATTCCCGGGGTAAACCTACGATCTCCCATCCACAGGTCTAGATTTCTCTTGAACAGAGTCAGCGAGGTGCTCTGCCTCACATGGACCGGGATTTTATTCCACAGCATAGGGGAGTCTCTGAGTGATAAATCTATCCCTCCAGCACGTCCTATTTATATCCGTGCTAAGGTTTAAGTCGCTTGCTCTAGTGGTTTTGGTGGATTTGGATTTTTTGAGGTGGAGCATGTCCATTAATTCCGGGTTGGACATGGCCTTGTATGTCAGGCACATGTCACCTCTGAGCAGACGGTATGCGACTGAATAGAGCTGGAGTTTCTTCAATCTGGCAGCATATGACAGATTTTGGAGTCCCTTTATCCTTTTGGTGAGGAACTTTTGGGGTCTCTCCAATTGCTGCAGATGTCGGGTGAGATACATCCCGAATGGGGCATTGTACTCGATCATTGGTCTGATAAGTGAAGAGTACAGGGGAACAATGACCTCACTAGATCTGGATGTGAATCCCTTCATGATCAGGTGGGCAATGTAGAAGGTCTTTCTAACCACTTTA
This sequence comes from Protopterus annectens, assembly GCF_019279795.1. NCBI lineage: Eukaryota > Metazoa > Chordata > Ceratodontiformes > Protopteridae > Protopterus > Protopterus annectens. Next base: position 352,249,603 of record NC_056736.1, on the reverse strand, counting down.
GCAATGTGAGTGTCAAAGAAAGGCCACTGTCAACCTGGGTCCCCAGGTCCCTGATAACCTCTTCTGTGCTTAGTGGATTGCCACCTATATGGTAGCTTGGGGTTACCTTGTTTTTCCCGAAGGGTATGACTATACATTTTTGGCGTTTAACTTCAGGCCATGGCTCTGGCACCAGCTATCTGTTTCCGTGAGTCCCTTCTGAAGGATATCAGTGTCCGATGCACTTTCCACTATGGCACCCAGTTTGCAGTCATCTGCAAACTTTGTCAGCCAAAGTCCTCCCATGTTGGCCTGTACTTCTGAGAAGTAGATGCCAAACAATAGGGGCCAAGGACCGAGCCCTGTGGGACACCACTTGTGACCGGCTTGGAGTCTGACACAGCGCCAGCAACTCTAACCCTGTGGGTTCTGTCCTTAAGCCAGTTTGCAACCCATCTTGTGACATATGGGTTTACATTTAAGCTGGTAAGTTTTTCTACAATACCCGAGTGGGGTATTGTGTCGAAAGCCTTTGCAAGGTCAAGGTAGGCTGTATGGACTGCCTTTCCCTCATCAATGGCCTTGGTGACTATTTCGAAGAAGTCGACCAAGTTCAAAAGGCATGATCTTCCCTTGACAAAGCCAAACTGGGTCGGGTCCAATGTCTGCAAGTCCCCTATATCTTTGTTTATGAGCTCCATTATGATCCTCTCCAAAGCTTTGCAGACTAGACTTGTTAAGCTTATGGGGCGGTAATTACCAGGGTCCGTGGGCGCCACCTTTGTGGAGTGGGACCACAGTTGCCGTACGCCACTCCTTGGGCACGTATCCTGTGGTAAGGCTGAGATTAAACAGCTGCCTTATGTGCGGGTTTAATTCCTCATTTAGCTCGTGTAGCACACAGCCGGGGACACCATCCGGTCCCATTGATGCTGTGTTTTAGCTTTAGAGAGAGCAGCTTTCACCTGCGCATTTGAGATGTCCGGGAGGCTACACTCGGCTGGGATAGTTATCTCTCCTTTGGGGGGGGGGGTGAAGTTTGCACTGAACCTGTCTGCCAGTATGTTGGCAATGTCTGTGGGTTCAGTGATTTTTGTATCATTTTGGACTAATTCTGAGCATATCTGTGAGTTTCCACCCAGGTTCCTAACATAGCTGAAAAAGGCCTTATGATTGTCCTTTGAATCCATGGCAATTTTTCTCTCAAAATTGGCCTTAGTTGATTTTATGAGTGCTCGTAGTTTTTACTAATAATGATCAGGGGTGACTTCCCTTTTATGGATTTTGTTCTATCATGTAATAGCTTTCTCCTCTTATTGTAAAGTTTGTTAATGGCTGGGGTCCACCAGACTGGACGTTTGCCCTTTGTGGAAAGAGTCTTGGTTTTATTTGGGATTGCCTGATCCATGCAGTCCTGGAGGTGTTCATAGAAGGCATTTGTAAGGGCTTCCGCAGCTTGGGTTGTGGTTTCCTCTGACTCAGGGGCCTTGAAGGATACCACACCAGTCTTGAGTAGTGTGAAGTTTGCTTTAGAGAAGTTCTTCACTATGGTCTTTTGTTTGGGGTGGGCGGGATGTGGATTTCCAGTGAGATTAGTTTATGATCAGATCTCACCAATGAGGGATATACTTCCGGTGTGGAGCATTTTGTCCCCATGTTTGTGACAATGAGATCTAGTATATTTTCTCCTCTCGTGGGAACAGTGACTAGCTGTTCCATGGCATTTGAATTTATGAACTCCAGGAACCGTTGGGCTAGAAAGTTAGGGCTTGAGTAATGTTCCCAGTCTATATTCGGGTAGTTGAAGTCACCCAATATGATGGTGTTTGGAGATACATTTATACCCTCCAGTGTCTTCAGGAAGGCTGTGTGGGGTTCCTGAGTTTGAGAGGGTGGCCTGTAGCATGCTACAATTTGTAGAGCAGTTTTGCCTATTGTTAGTTGCTCCTGGATGGTTTCCGAAGCTTCATGCGTTGCCACCAACCTGGAGGTGTGAGTATCCTTTATGAATATGGATACACCCCCTCCTTTTGTGGAGTGGTCCGGGTTTTGGGGCCGGAACGCATGATATGAGGTAAAACCTAATAGTGCCGGGGTGCTCTCAGGAGCCTTGAACCAGGTTTCAGTTACAGCACAGACATCGATGTTCTCCATACTGAGAAGGGCCTCGAGTGCGTGCATTTTGAGATTTAGACTTCTTGTAGCTACAATTCTAAGTACTACACATACCTTTGTCTCCACTGGTATGGGTTCCCCTCAGTTTGCCCTGTATCTGAGTTGAAGATGACAGGTTGCAGAGTTCCTGTAGTGTGTCTTTATCTGCCCTGTAGTGCACTACAATTTTCATGTCATGCAGACTGTGATAAGTTAAGTGGGGTCTGAAAACTCTTCTCTTTCTTGACCATGGTCTATTAGCAGCAGCAGCAGCTGCATAAACTTCAGCCTGTTGCACATTAAAGCAACAGCAGCTCCTAACATTCTTTCTATGTAGACTCATTTTTGTGGCTGTATTCCAATAGGTTTTGGAATGCAAAGGAAAAAACATCTCTGAGTCTACATAGCTGATTTATAGCTTGTTAACTAGCTCCTCCATCTTGGATTGTTTGATTAGCATACAATTCTGCTGCTTATGCTTAGCATTCCACTGTGTTTACCTTGTTTGCATGGTTCTACACACCATGTACACCTGCTTACTGAATCCAAAACAGTGTGCTATCATGTGCTTGCTGTGGTGCGACAAGCACAATGTGTAAGTGGACCGTGTCAGGTTTATTGAATCTGCCTGATGGTGTAAAAACATTATGCTGAATTATTTTTACATTAGTAAAGAAAAGAACCATAAAAAATAAGAGAATAAAAATTAACAACAAAGCCAGTGATAAAAAGAACTGAACAGTCCAAGTACAGAAAAGCACACACATTTAATATGGCTATAAAGCAACAGCACAACTCTAGCACCCCAGCAAAATCCATCTTCTAGGAGGTGGATTTTGCTGAGGTGCTAGAGTTGTGTTATTGCTTTATATCCATAATAACTTTGTGTGTGTGTTTTTTTTTTGTACTTGGACTATTCAGTTTTTTTTTATCACTGGGCGTGTTGTTAATTTTTACATTAGTCCTTAGAAGAACATTTCTAAAGATGCTTTATTAGCTATTATACCATGACCCCCCATTAATATTCCAAAACGTGCACGCTGATTGGTCAGCGTGCACGTTGTAAATTGACTTATACTAATGGAAAAAAGGTCCGGTCGCCCGGACTTTTTCCATTAGTATAAGTCTTTTTACAAACACTTTCTCTATGTTAAAGGAGTTTCACATAGCGAGACAGGTTTAAAAAAAGCAATGGAGATCTCCGTTGCTTTTTTTAAAGCTGTCTCGCTATGTTAAACTCCTTTAACATAGCAAGACAGTGTGTAAAAAGCAAAAGAGATCTTGCTTTCTCCGTTGCTTTTTTTTTAAACCTGTCTCGCTATGTTAAATGGGTTTAACATAGCGAGACAGCTTTAAAATAAGCAACGGAGATTTTCCGTTGCTTTTTTAAAGCTGTTTCGCTATGTTAAACTCATTTAACATAGCGAAACAGTAAAAAGCAACGGAGATCTTGCTTTCTCCATTGCTTTTGCCCACAGCTCTGATGTACTGAGTAGGCATACGCATGCGCAGTACATCAGAACTCCGTGGAATACCAGAGAGCTGCAGAAGGGCAGCAAGGAGGCATTATACAATGCCATTATTTAAGAAAAATATTTTTTTTTCCTTAAATAATGTCATTGTGTAATAGCAATAACCCACTTCTGGGTGTGGGTAATGCTGGATTTACCCACAGTTGGCTTTGTTTGGCCACTCGGGCTTCGCCCTCGTGACCAAACCATGCCAACCGTGGGTAAATCCAGCATTACCCACACCCAGGCGTGGGTTATTGCTATATTAGAATTAGCCAAGTAAAATTTAAACACTGGAATGAAGGCAATTTTTTTTTATAGAGATTAATGCTTAAAAAATTGACAGTTAAAGGTGATATAAAATATAAAATTGTAGGAGTTAGAAATTGTCATAATTGTAATGTGCTGGAAACTATGGCACATGTATTTTTTGAATGTCCTAAAGTTCAACATTTATGACATTGTATTTTGCAGCAGAATTATTTTTTTTTATCAGCTAAGATATGTATGACTAAGGTATTATAAAGTTATTATCCAGGTCTTTGTCAGATGAATACTGAATATAAAGAAAGGTTTTTGTGGGTACATAGGTTGAGTTTTTTAGTGTATTTTGTAGTATTTTAATAAAGTACCTCTTCTCTTTTTATAGGTGCTATGGGAATTTTTATATCTACCTGAGTTACTACTGTCTCAGCCAGATAGGGCCTTAGTTTAATGTCTCATTCGAAAGACAATACACTCAGGAGTGCAAAACTGACTTATGTCAATAGATATGTTCTCTATCAAGTAATAGGCCTCATGCATAAAAGATACAAACAATACAAAAACCTGTAAGATAGCAGTACAATTTTCAAAAGAATATCACAAACACATATATACTAAGCACTTAGTCAGTTATGCACCCTGGCATCATAAAAAAGACTTATGTATCTCTGAATCCAAAAGATAGACTCAGGAATATGGAACAGTTATCATCATTTGCACAGGGTGCTGTTTTGGGGGGCAAGGATATGGCCAAGGCTGTCACAAAAGGCTGCGAGTGGGTGTGAGTAAGAAAGATTGGCAGGCAGGCAGAAATTTAGATAAATTATCAAATGGCCAATGAGACAAAATAAGCTGAAGCCTCACAAATGACCCATGTACCTGTTTTGTGTGTATTTCTGTATGGGCAATCAAGGTGAAAGCAGTGTGTGAGTGTCTGCAAGAACATAGCCAAGCTCTGTGCTAGTTCTACATCTTGGGATGTTGGACAGGTGTGAGCCATGCATGGTAGAGGCAACAGTTCATTGTTGTCACACCCAACCACAATAACAGGCTTTGCCAGGAGTTTTACTGGCAAGTCCATGCCCATGGTCAGATATGCTACTGATACCTGAAGGTGAACGATGTCTGCCATCCGAGCTCTCCTGAAGCATACACCCAGGACCATGACCCATGGCCTACCATGTCTGGGTGTGGACACCTCAACCATTGATGGAACAGTGGAAGTAGTGCTATTACAAGAACATGATCAGGCATTGCCGCATTGTTAACAACAGATGATGATGCTGACCTAAGTCCACATGGATTCAGTCTCCCTTCTAGATGTTCCATCACAGACACTGCCCATTCCACCATGTCATTCAATTGAGACATTGAATTGGCCACACAGCAAAGGCAGTCACATGCATCAGCCTGTGCCACACCAACAACTCTAAGCTTGTCCTTGGAGGCCCTATTGAAATGTGCCTGTGCCTCCATGACAGCCCTAAACATACATCAAGTGGCATGTAAAGACACACCAGGATCAGGTGGAGGGTGGAAAACAGGCCTCCACTGAGCACCTCTAAAAACTTCCTGTGTGGCATCTTGTCCAAACTTTGGATATTGCCATTGTCAACTGGCACTGAAGCTGCAGTAACCCACTACCCTGATCAAGAATGTCACCTTCCTGCGGTCCAATATCTGAGGGCTCAGTGGAATAGATATTCATAGACCTATTGTCTGTGCCTGAGGGAAATATAGGGGATGGCTAAAAGTCAAGGTCCGTGTCAGATTCAACCTCTGCACCTCAAACTATGCTTGTGTTTGGTCATCATCATCAACAGAGTCTACCGATACTCTGACATCTGGTGGTAAGAATCCTACACTTCTGCTGCCAGGATCCCCTGTGATAATAAACCAATAACACAGGAACAAAATTAATACTATACTAAATATTTAAAATAATTTATATGATAACAAACTAACACTGGTTACGCTGTCATAGATGGTACAGCAGTATACACACTCATTACACGCACCTAACACATATAGATAAATGCATATATCTGACAAATGGTCATCAATAATCATAGAAAAAAATTTGTCTTGGCACGTGCAACTGACACAACACTTGGTAGGGAGCATGGTCCTGGAAGAAATGAATCAAAATAAGGATGCAAATTAAACATCACAATTGCAATAACACAGGGAGATGGTGAATACACAGTTTTGCCTCTGTGTCTGTTAAAAAAACAGTTTTAACTGAAACTTGGCTGACACGTCCACCCATGTGTAATGAACAAATGTGCCATTAAGTCTATAAATGTATCAATAGGTTCACAAAAAACAGCATCCACAGGACATATAACTTAAATTTTTCTGTATTTTACTGTACAAGCAAATCTTAAAACTTGCCTTATGTAAGCTTACCTGGAAGTTCCTCCTGGCACATCAATCACATGTGGGTGTGCAGTTTCCACTAAGCTCTCTGGATCTCTGACAATGGACAGGAACTCTTCATTTGGTGTCATTGGTGGCTCTGTAGCAGCCCACCCCCTTAGCCAGATGTTCACAGGCAGCTGCAACTGTTCTCCTTTGGGATGATGAAATCTTATCAGTGGCACTATGAAGCACCTGATCGTAAGTCCTGGGGTGACCCCCTGCTGCACTAATATAACTGACTATCTCATTCCAAATCTGCATTCTGGCAGCCATAGCCCCACATTCTCTCTCAAGCAGAAAAGTGCTGAGGAGACTGAACGCCTGCACTATTACACTATTTTCAGAATTAATGAAAGATAGCTTGCATGAACTTGTACATTTGGGTGCCATAATTAAGTTCCTGCTTATATACACATATTTTTCAACATTAAGCACTGGAGACACACTTTTCAGTTACTAAAATTGAAGGTCATTTGGTTGTACCATATCAGACTCACAAACAAACCAATGTCTGGTCCAAAACAAGGAATACCACTTTAGTAATGTATTGTTTGCCACTAAAATAACAGGATTACTACATATTTTCAAGACAAAACTTTTTGAGAAACAACTTTTGTTGTGGCAACACACAGATGTGTGGATCCCCCAAACATAAAGCAAATGGATTTTTGTACTTGTAAACCAAGGAATATCACATAATTCAATTGTTATATATACTTTCAACACAATTCTCACAATGTGTACACATTTATAATAGAAAAGTCAATTTTATATGATTGTCAGTCACCTCTCACTGTGCTTACCACTCTCCTGGAGGTGTCTCTGGGCCATCTTAGAAGCATAACACCCTGTGTCATTAACATAGTGCATTACATTTCCCTGAAATAACATATAAGATTGTAAGATAACAATTTTAACAACACTTGTGATGAAAGTTAAAAACCTGTCAATATGAGAAATGTAAATGCCTGTCAAAACGTCTATGTCAACAGTGAACTATAAGAAATGCATACAGATAAAACTTCCATTTTTTACTGCATATATATAATTTGCTTTGGAACATGTTATAAAATCTAGAATGTAGTTGAAAAATACAATCATACACTGGCAAGATTAGAAGCCTTATTTGCAGATACTGTAAATCAAAAGGAATAGCAATCTTCTGTTTTCTCCAAATACACAACTCTCCTCACTTTCAAATTCCCTAGCTACATGGTTAATTTTATATAGTGTAGATATAGGCCTGTGAGCATGATGAAGATGCAAATGAGTTATGAACTCATTAGAATTGCTGAATACTAAACTTTTCACTTTGTACAGCAGGTGTAAACATAGTATAGGCACTACCTCACTGTTAGTTCCTAATGGATTGCAACTGTGAATAATTAGTGTGAGGGAGAATGAAGACACAACAACATTTCAGACTACCTAACCCGCATTGGGTCTGTCTCCCAGGATACACTTACAAAGGGTAGAAGTAACTTTAGCAAGCTTTTAAATGGAACTAAACATCACACACTTCTCATTTTTGTTCAGTAAAAGACAAACTCTCATGCCTTTCCTGAAAAATTGTTTTGACACTGTCATGTATTTTTATCATACATTTAAGGACAATGCACTACAGACTGCATGCGTGACAGTACAGCATAGATAAGAGAAGAATGAACACAATACAAAGAGAAGACAGAGCTGCATTGGTGCAAACATTGCCATAAAAAGTTGTGCGATCACTCATTGCACTAAATGTATAAGCCACACATGTACAAACAAATGAGAGTGTGCAAGTGCATGTCTTGTTAATACTATGGAGGAAATGGAAATTGCTTGTATGCACATGATTTATTTTCCTGATGCAAAGTTACTTCTGTGGCAAAGAGAGATGACACTTTTAGTGTGTTTTGTAGGTTCATTAGTATGATAGTTTAAATCTACAGTTGTGTAATAATCTGTAACATGTGTTAAAATGTATTTTATATATTTTTTTAATATTAATATTTGCATGGCACTTGGCTTAGTGCAAATATGGTGAAAGAGATAAATATTTTAAAATTAATGGAAATTGCTTCTGTGATTAAGACAGCATAAATTAGAGCTGTGAATCCACTGTGTGTGTAGCACACCTGGTTAAGATGATGAAGCACACAGCACTTAGGATATGTAGATAATTTTTCAAGTCTCGCATATTTCTTTTAATGATAAAATTAATAAACAATTTTTACAACAATAATACGCGTTGAGCTTTGCCTTTATCATTTGCTTATTGCTCACCTCTGCACAAACACGCTGTAATGGCACAGACAATAAGGAGGCATTTTCAGTTTCAAAAATAATACATTGTTACATATTTTACTTCCATTGTGCAAACACACTAAGCAATGTTGCATGGTGGTCAGCATGCATAACAACATCTGCAGTTCAACAACACCTGCAGACAATAAGGATACATTCACAAAGTACGTTTAAAACATACACTAGATATTTAGATGATATCTTTATAGTATGGGATGCAGATGAGGTATCTTTAAAAATATTTCTTGAATATATAAATCAAAATGTGCGATTCTTAAAGTTTACACATCACATTGGTTATGAAAGTATATCCTATTTGGATGTGGAGTTAACCTTTGATAAACATAGGGAATATTTAAAATCTAACATACATAGAAAACCAACATTTTCCAATTCCTATCTTCACTATGACAGCTGGCACCCTGACCATCAAAAGAAGGGTGTTGTTCAGATGGTCAGGGCAGCCAGGATGATTAGTGAGGAGACTGATTTGTATGATGAATTGGAATTTATGCAAAGTATGTTTATAAGCAGGGGATACCCAGAAATCCTATGTGAAACTATCAAACAAGAAGTGAAAAATAAGAGACAGATAGGAATATATCAAGCTATTTTAAATCATGGATATGACCAAAACGTAAACAAGACTTTGTATGAAAATAAGGATCAGACGCCATTATACATTTCAGTATATGATGATTTTACCCCAATAATAAGGAATATTATTAATAGGAATTGGAGCTTGTATATTAATGAACATATGATGGCATCAATATTTAAAGGACGGTTAAATTTGTGTATAAAAAGGATCTTCAAAGAGTTTTTTGAGCACAATAATGAAATACGACAATACAATAACAATAGACCAATTGGGAACTTTAAATGTGGAAGATGTACAACATGTAAGTACATACAAGATACACAGGACAAAATTAAAATCAATCACATTAATATTAAGATTAAAGGACATTTCAATTGTCATACCTCTAATGTAATCTATGCAGCATTATGTCAACAGTGTAGAGCCTTTTATATAGGCAAAACGAGTAGGAAGTTCAGGAGTAGAATAAAAGAACATGTATTGGATATAAAACACATGAAAACCACCAATGCCTTGGTGAGGCATATCCAATTACATACTGATCATAACTTTAAATTCTGTATAATTGAACATTTATTGAGTGATGTACAAGGAAGAATTACTAAATATGACCTTGACATACAGGAGTTAAAGTGGCAGATTCTGTTGAATGCCCATAATTGGCCTGGACTCAATGAATACTGTACAATTAAACCTATCCTTATGAAAAATTACATTAAGGGTAGATGTTAAGTCAGTTCAGTGTAGTATATTATTGGTTTAAATGTAATCTAGTCCAGGTAAATACACATATAATTATCACCTCAAATATTTTTATAGACAAACAATTTAATACAAAATAAGGTAGTAAGTCATTAAGTGTATTATGCATTTGTATATAATATGGTTTTAATTGTATAGTTATATATTTCTTTAGAGCCACTTATCGTTACATATTACTAGTATTAAATTATTGGGTAGGAATAATAATATATATACATATTTTTGGATAGCACATTGGGGTATCTAAATGTATTTATGAGGATTTAATATAAATATACATCTTTACAGTCACTGCATCAATATTGTATTATGTTTGAGCATTGCATTTTTTAATGAAATATGAATTATTGTAATTCATTAATATATGTATTTATTTTATTTTAATTATTTTAGTTTTAAATGATTATGTTTGTTCATTGATATTTGCATTTGTAATTGTATATATTGGGTTACACATATATATATGAATTTATAGTCATTTCCATCAACTATAGCTCAATTGTGTTTAGTACCAATGTTAATATCAATTAGGTTGTTTAATTAATTAATTGTTTGTGTATATAATGGGAGGTAACCAGTGATTAGATCATTCTGAAGAAGTTTAAACCTGTTGGATTACTTCTGTTGGCTGTTTTTGTGTGTCTGTTTCAAGATTAAATTCCATTATTGCTGTGGATCTAACTTGGTACATCTTTCAGCGTGGATTTTTTTGAAAACAGGGAGAACATTCAATTCTAAAGAGGAAGTCAGTGCCATTGCTGTGGTATACTCGGGTTGTGGAACCTCTTAGTCGTAAGTTACAAATAAGGATACATTGTCATTTTCAGAAAGATAGGTTGCAGCACGCATCTTTTGCTTTCCATCATGCAAACATGCTAAGTGGCAGTGCATAGCGGTCAGTATGCTTTCCCAATACCTGCAGAGAATAAAAAGACATTGCCAGTTTCTAAAAAGATACATTGTAACATGTGTGGCCTTCCATCGTGGAAATAAGCTAAGCTACAATATGTGGAGGTCAGCACTCAAACACAGTAATGAGTGTAAAAATTATACCTGCTGCCTAATTCTACCTGTAGCTAAGTTAATGGCCGCAATACAGGTGAGCCAAAGTTCTAATCCAGCTAACTCTAAGTTTTACGAATGCTAGTCCACTATAATTTAGATAAACGAAACTAAAGAGAAAGCGTTCAGTCCACACCAAAAAATGTAACAAACTAGCGGTAAAAGAACGCCCACATCCGCTCATCCAGAACACAACAATGTTGCAATAGCTGCCTTCAAACTGAGTCCAGTAGAAATATCGAAAGTGAATATCACCACAATTGTGGTAAAAACTACAAAGTCATTTATTGAGATAAAAACAATTAAACATTAAGCGCTTCCACTCACACAAAAGTGAGCTTCATCAGAACAATTAGACCAACTGATACAAAGTGTTTAAATAGTTTCTTTGGTGCCAATTCCACTTAAAGTGACACCGCGCTTATTAATATAATTCATACATGCCAGTTCATAACAAATATAAAACTTTATACTGAAAAGAATTGCCTGCTACAAAATCTACCAATACTTTACACATTGGTATAACTGTTTGTACCAAAATATAAGAATAATATGTGTTAAAAATAGTACTAAAAAAAGTACTAAAGAACTTTAGTAGGCATACCAAAAATCCATAAGGATATCAGTAACCCACTATTCCAGCCTATAATATCAGGCAGTAAGTCTAAAACTTTCCCATTAGGCGTAGTAGTAGATACTATGCTTAAACACTTATATGGTGAAGTTACTCATATGGTTAAAGACTCATGGGAATTTTTAAAATATTATCCGGTGTACATTTGGAAACAAGAATATTTATTTGCATCTATTGATGTAGTGGATTTATTCTCATGCATACCTAAAGAAGAAGGAATGGAAGCCTTCACTAACAGTATAAGGAAATACAGTCACCTTGAATGGGATAAGGTTTGTTTGGTACTGGAACTTATGTCTATAGTTCTAGACCATAATTATATCTATTATGAAGGCGAATTATTTAGACAAACCAAAGGCATTGCTATGGGGGTGGCCTGTGCCCCCAAATTCGCAAATTTGGTTATGCTTGATTGGGAAGAGACCACTATTTTTAACAGTGAATATTACGAAAATATCAAATACTATTCATGTTTTCTAGATGATATTTATATTTTGTGGGAAGGTGACCAAGATACATACAACAAATTCATCAATTTTTTAAATAACAGTAGTGGGTTCTTGTAGTTCACATCCACTAGTAGTAGTGAAGGAGTTGCCTACTTAGATACAATTATATTGAGTACTGAGAATGGTTTTAAGCCTAGAATATATAGGAAAAACACTTTCACTAATTCTTATTTAGAATACACTAGCAATCATCCTAAAAATGATGCACAACATTTTCAAGAGACAGTGCATCAGAGCTGTAAGGATGACTTCTGAACAAGCAGATATGGCATGTAAACTGAGATACATAACTGATCTATTTAAAGAAAGAGGATATGACCAGAGTATGATGAGGGATGTTAAAGAATATATTATAAGTGAATGGGGAAAGAAATATACCCCACTATTGGGATCTAACAGAAAAGGTCTGGATATGGTTAATGATACCAACTGTATGAAGACCTCTAAAGTGTTTAGTAGGGCTTGTGTCTTAGAATATGGACCACATACAAACAAAATAAAAGACATATTAACAGATTACTGGAATGTCTTAATGGTGGACCAGGATTTGACAGACACTTTGGGCCCTAGACCCGCTTTTGTATATAAGATGGGGAAAAATATTAAAGCTTATTTGGAAAGAGGTATACGAGACATAGGGTTGGACAACAGTACTAAGCACACATCAAAATGTGGCACTTGCAATCAATGCCATGCCATAAATGAAGAAGGCACTGTTTTGGACAATATTAATAAGACAAGATTGAGGTTTAAACAGGGAAATTGTAATTCGAAGTCTGTCATTTATTTAGCAAAATGTAAGGCTTGTCCAGGATACTATATAATAAAAACAGAAAGGTATTTTAAGAAACGGATATATGCACACCTTTATAGCATCAGGACGAAGGATACAAATAACGCCTTATATAGGCATGTAGAAGAATATGGTACAGAGCATACTGTTAATTTTGTTATGTTGGAAAATGTTGTAATGGATCCCAGAGGTGGTGATTATAAGTGCATACTTGCATATAAAGAAGTTTGGTGGCAATTGCTAACAGATGCCGCTACACCACCAGGTCTTAACGACCATATTTTCATCAAACCTTGACTTAATATTAGATAGAAGGACAATTTTATTAGATCATTTATATTTCTTTTTTAGATCATGCAGTGGATCATCATTAGGGTAGATAATGTATATAATGGATGTTATACATTTTTTTAGTACTATTTTTAACACATATTATTCTTATATTTTGGTACAAACAGTTATACCAATTTGTAAAGTATTGGTAGATTTTGCAGCAGGCAATTCTTTTCAGTATAAAGTTTTATATTTGTTATGAATTGGCATGTATGAATTGTATTAATAAGTGCGGTTTCACTTTAAGTGGAATTGGCGCCAAGGAAACTATTTAAACACTTTGTATCAGTTGGTCTAATTGTTCTGATGAAGCTCACTTTTGTGTGAGTGGAGGCGCTTAACGTTTAATTGTTTTTATCTCAATAAATGACTTTGTAGTGTTTACCACGATTGTGGTGATATTCACTTTGGATATTTCTACTAGACTCAGTTTGAAGGCAGCTATTGCAACATTGTTGTGTTCTGGATGAGCGGATGTGGGCATTCTTTTACCGCTAGTTTGTTACATTTTTTTATAATTTAGATAAAAAATAATGATATAAAAATAATTATACATAAAAATAACTGCATAGCAGGTGGCTTGAGTATACACAAGATATCATATTTATTTTATGTTTAACTGTGGGTATCAGTACAAATATGGTTCTACAAATAAAAATTAATTTTCTGAACTTTCATTTCACACACATATGTGGTTAACCATTCAACTCTTTAATGTGTACATATAACTAATGAGTGTGTCTGGCAAACAAGTTCTCAACTGCAATGAGCACTTTAGACAGTTTGTTTGTGTCTTTCGGCTTTTCCCGGTTAGGGGTCGCCACAGCGGAACTCCTGTCAGCTAATGATTGGCAGTAGATTTTTACATGCCGAGTTGCCAGCCCTGATGCACAACCTTCAATGAAGGTACGCCCATTCACGCATGTCTCCACACAGAAGACGCTCTAGCTGAGAATCGAACAGGACAACGTCTTACTATGAGGTGGCAACGAGCACTCTGGACAGTAGTGACTGTAAAATGTAAAAAAATACCTGCTGTCCAACCTTCCTTGTGGCAACAGGTGTAATTTTATGGACACAGTACAGGTGAGCTAGGGTTATACTTTAGCACACTGCAAATGTTATAAATGCTGTTCCACTCAATTTTTAAAAATAAAGAACAGTGTAAATATAATTATACGTAACTATGAACAGTATATGAATTATATGTGTGAATAATTGTAAACTGACAATTATGTTTTTGTAATTAAAAGTTTATTTTTTGCCCTGGAATGGACTTCATATTTCAGTGATAGTCATATAAACATGAATGTATAAACCAGGACCTTGTCTGGTCACACACATACATGGTTAACCACTCATTCTTTGATGTGCCTATATGATTTATAAAAATGTCTGATAAACATTTCTTCTTCGGCAAGGAGGAAAAAATACCTCTGTGAAAGAGTATGTATACTCAGTTTTACTTAGGTTTGAATCTCGCATTGTAGAAATTACTGTTTTTTCAGTGTTTAAGGTATGGCCACACAGACAAATGAGGCAAACCATAGAATGTATACCCTTTATACATGAATGAAAAGGTAAGTCGTCTAACAGGTACAGCAGCATACAACTCATAAAGTAATGCCAACTGTCACATTATCCTTCCTATTGCATAAACTGCCTTCCTCTCTGCTTGGCATTGTTGTTCTCTACTTAACATTGAGCAAATGTGGTTAGCATAGTTGTGTAGGTTTTAAAACTAGCCATAAAATGAGATATCTTGATTTGATGGCAAAACACTTTAACTGTTGCTGTACGACCTGTGCAGACATGACAGGAGCTAGGAAGGAAGGTTCCCAATTTAAGGCTCAAAGATGGGGTATAGAATAGTCCCGGAGATTTAATGGACTCCATGTAAAGCGCCACAGCTGTAAGCTTTTGCAGGGGGACTGTACTAGGTCTCAATATAAAATCATAGGCTTGGAATAGTCTTGCTAAGGCTGTCTGCAGTGCAACTGGTATTCTACACATTGGAGACCAATGCAGGCACCATTACAACAACCTGAAAAAGTGCAACCAGGAACAGCTCAACCAGTGTCCTGATGAGTTTAAGAATGCTGACATCCCACAGTTGTGTAAGTATACAGATAAAGATCCTTTAAATGATATACAAAGCTAGAGATAGCCAAGACTGGTATGCGTATGCTCTTCTCTTTTTCTTTCCTCTTTATTTTATAGCGGCCCAAGAGATTTCAGTAAACAGAGAGGCTCATGCTGAATGCTTAGAAAGACTGAGAGCAGCAAGGGGTATGTATGCAGCACAAATTATTTATTATTTTATTAAAAGTATTGCAGTTCTATACATTAGTAGAAAATTAAGCATGCATATCTTAACTGTAAAAGCAAGCATACACACATCTTTCTGTAGCTCAAGGTAATTACAGGATCCAGTTGTAATACTGTATTCAGGTGTTGTGGGTTCAAATCCCACAAGTAACAAATACATTGTAAAGTAATAAAAAATATTAAATATTAATTTCCAAAAAATTGGCATAAATGCCATGTTGTATATTTAATCTGCATTATATAAAAAAATATATGTGCAATACATACATGCAAATTTCAAGGATTATTTTAAACAATTCTCAGTCCTGTTTTGGATTTTTTAAAAGTATAGTTAATGTAAAAGTAAAATATATATTTGTATTATAGTAATTTATTGTATGTGACATAAGATAGTTCTGATTATCTTTTTTTTTTCCTCTTACTGCACCCCTTATATCACTTTTTTATTTTTATATGCGTGATCACAACCTTTTGTTGTCATAATTTTCTGACAACTGATAAAATGATTACCAGCACAGGGAGGTAGGCCAACCAGTATGGCTTAGCCTGCCACCCCTCCAAAGGCTGCCACACAGAAGCCCAGCACATCTAGTACGCATCCTGGTAGTACTGCCTCTGCAGTACCTGCACTACCTGGGCTCTCAACATCATGTAACATTAATAAAACGTAACAAGAGTGCAAAACACAATGGCAAAAAAGGATGTACTTGTTGAAAATTTAAAATACTCTTTCCTTTATTAAAAAATCTTCTATTAGCATAACAGCATGAACGCCTTATATTACATTCGCGTTTTCGTCCGAAAATACCCAGACTTCACCTGATGAAGTCTAGGTATTTTCGGACAAAAACGCGAATGTAATATAAGGAGTTCATGCTGTTATGCTAATAGAAGATTTTTTAATAAAGGAAAGAGTATTTTAAATTTTCAACAAGTACATCCTTTTTCGCCAGTGTTTTGCACTCTTGTTATGTTTTATTAGTGGCTTGTGAGTGCTTTCTGCAACTTTTGACTATCATGTAGCATTACCTTGACAGCTGGTGCACTGGTACCCTCTAGGGGTATTGGCTGAGGTGGGGACTTTGTCACCCACCAGGAGCTGGCAGGCATGGTGCGTGAGGTCGTAGAAGGTACCACTGGTGCACGTCTCAGCTGTATGGAGAAGATGGTCATTGGAATGCTAGGAAAACAAAAACATCAAGCATTCCAACAGGAAGCTGAGAAAGGGGACAGTGATGACATTCCTGAGGGTAAGGACTAGATTCTCACTGCCCTCATGCTTGATGGACATGGGCCTCCCATGTCTCATCCAATCCCCAATCATGGTGTCTCCCAACATTCTGTGTCCTTCACCATCCTTGAACTGTCTTATTTGTCCTGTTTGTCTGCAAACCAGTAATTCAGTACAATGCACACTTTTGCATGTACCTCACCACGCATCTTACAGGGATGATTTACTCAAGTGTATCACTTTTTCCACAGTGAGCTTCCACACATCCTTTTGGTCATACATAAGTATTATTTGTGAAGCATAAGCATTAAGAGTTGACAGTGCAGACTTCCCTTCAAGATGCTCTTCAAGATGCATGTCTGATATGGCTTCCTGTGATGCCCCCAGTAAATATATAACTCACTGACAGCATTGATTGCATGGGCTACATTCTTGCAAGTGTGGATCGTAGCATATATATGCCATGCAAACCTCCCGGCTAGCTAGGATTGCTTGAAATTTAAACTACAGGTGTAATCGTGTCTCTCTTAATACCTCCCAAAAGTGGTCATTTTTGAGGAAGGTGTGCTTGATTCCCCTTATAGATTAAAGACAAATCATTACAGTTGTACAAGTGTGCTCATGCAGAACATGTGTAATAACTCACCATCACATATTTTATGTCAATATCACAGATTAATTGTGGCATTATTCTCAATTTGTCTGTGATTGTTACTGCTTCTGTTTAATGTTGTTCATGAGCCTGCTGTTATGTATCCTGACTGATTGAGACCTATGCTGACATTACATTCATACTCAGACAGCTCATTTTGCACATCTTCACAATATGCAAATACTCCTTATTGTATATACCACCCTTGCCAATTGTCCTCTCCAGTGATCATGTCAGGGTGTTTATATCATAACCAGTCATCTCCTTTGCTATGTAACCTTGTGTGACAGTCACATAATATACAATAACTGTGATGATATGAATATACCCACACAGGGGAGGTGTAAACAGCAGTACGTACTATATTATGAATGTATGTGATTACTGTTCATGCTACAGTTGTCTTGTCTTTGGGTGTACATTCATTGACATGCCCTTATCTGGTTTACATTATCATGATTCACTTGTCCTCTTCTCCTTTCATCTTTCCTACCGTTCATCTCTGTGGCCCCTTTCAATAAACACAACCAGAGTACGTATTTATAATGCAGTCTATGTACCTTTGATGATTACCACAAAACCTTTATTTCAGTATGTCAAAAACATGTTGTAGTGCACATTGTACTGAGTACACTTTTCTATAATTTGTTAACACTGCAGCCATTGACTTAATTTTAGCTCTGGTGATTGTGGAAATCTCGCAGAACAAGTTTGCCTGCAGGTAAACTTGTCTGCATGTCTAAACATGTTTGTGCTGCTTTATATGTTTTCCTGGCTGGCAACACTGTTGCTGGTCATGAAATGTCGCTTGTATCAGTGTAAGCATGATGTGTGGCATGCATATGCAGTTAGCACTGCTGCTCATCATGCAAACATGTAAACCCCATGTAGACTTTACACTAAGCCTATATGGAGTTTATTAGCAAAAGCTCACTACCTGGACAAATCCCATGGTGGCTTGTCTATACCCTATCTGTTGATAAGTGTAAGGGCATGCAAACTGAGAACTGATATCCCTCACAGGTAAGAAAACAGAATATCACAGTAGAAATTGGGTCAGGGCAACTTGTTAAAATAACACTTGGTTGCAAGCAGCTTTAAGGAATGTATTCATGAAGAAAAATGTTATTTAAATAGGTAAAATAAGCAACTAAAGTATGTCAAGATATTGTAACACAATATATGGCAGAGCTTAAGCTTTTCCATTATGTGTATCTTCAGGTCCACAATCCAGACTCCTGATGCATTCAGTCCAGCCCACGATTTAATCTGTAAAAATGCTAAAAGAGTGCAGTTTTTCACATTTACTAGTGACTTCTTATTATTGCCAAATTCTAACCCTTTATACACATAAGTGACTTCTTTTTACTGGACCGCACACAGTACATTTTTCTGAAACTCCTCTGCAGTGCATCAGTTAGATGTACAATGCCAACTACTACTCTGATAACTCAACTTCCTCCTCAGTCACCTACAGCTTCACATTTCTTTGTGTGTAGGAGGGGTGCATGTGTGGGCACTCACATGTGTGTGTGTGTGTGTGTGTGTGTGTGTGTGTGTGTGTGTGTGTGTGTGTGTGTGTGTGTGTGTGTGTGTGTGTGTGTGTGTGTGCGTGTGTGTGTGTGTTTGTGTGTGTGCACTTGTATATGCATTTATGTATGTGTGTGCATTTGTCTGCTCAAGCATGCATATGTGCATGCGTGTGCAAGTCTGTGTGGTGGGGTTGCATACATGTGTGGTGGGTGAATGTGTGTGTGTCTGTGTATATGAGGGGAGGTTTCATATGTGTTTGAACATTTGTGTGTGTGTGTGTGTGTGTGTGTGTGTGTGTGTGTGTGTGTGTGTGTGTGTGTGTGTATCTGTATGCATGTATATGCACGTGCATTTCTGTGTGTGATTGTGTGTGTGTGTGTGTGTGTGTGTGTGTGTGTGTGTGTGTGTGTGTGTGTGTGTGTGTGTGTGTGTACATGTGTACACGTGTGCTCTGTGTGCACATCTGTATGTGTGTGGGGGGGTTGTATAAGCATGTATATGCTTGTTTGTGTCTATGTGTTTGTGAGGGGTTTTGCATGTGTGTGTGTGTGTGTGTGTGTGTGTGTGTGTGTGTGTGTGTGTGTGTGTGTGTGTGTGTGTGTGTGTGTGTGTGTGTGTGTGTGTGTACTTTAGAACCTTGGAGCTGTGATGGACCTTGTATCCATTTTGCCACATACCATAACAACACTGTCTCCATGAGAAGGTTGTTATGCTATTGATGTCACAGTTCTGAGGTGAAATCTGTGACTGTGAGGCATACAGTTGTCCACTGAACAATGAACATTTTTTTTTAAGTAATACCATTCCAATAGCACTGGCTGGTTGCCAGGAATTCACCTTTGAAGCTTTGGTATTATAAGAGAGAAATTGTCTGCTGGACCATCTGATCATATGGAGAAAGTAATTATTGGCATCTAGTTCTGTACTGTCAATATGAGTATCTGATATGGAGTTTGAGACTAAATCTTGCAACTAGGAGGTGAGTGCTATGTCCAGGGAACTACCAGACCACACCGAAAAAGTACATTTGCTCCAATTGCTTTCATTCTGCAAATATCAGTCACTGACCAGAATCTGAAAACTGTAAGATAAAGTTTTATCCACCAGGCCATCTTATCCTATGGTAGATTTACTGTCTAATAATTGGTACCTAAGGTATCATTTGTTGTACAGCACATACTGTTGCTGGATTGTTTTCAGTTTGAAGGAGTTTTCAAATGAAAAGAAATATTATTTAGCGTATTACTTTACTTGTTTTATTTTTCAAAGAAATCAGCTTATTACTTTATTTTTTCTTTATTAGTAGCGCTTCTACAAATTTTTAACAGAGCGCTATATGTAAATGCAAGAAAGTAAGCAGAGATTAATTCTGAAGATTGTTTTCAAAAGTCATGAACTGTGTAAATTTTCGTCATTGAACATGAGTGTCAATTTCTGTTTAATTAGCCAAGACACTATGGCCTTGTATAAAAAATTACAACATAAAGTACCATCACATCACTACTCATGCAGTAATAGTCCCATAGGACAACTCTGGACTGACAGAATAAAGGTTCATAAACAGAGTGTTATCAGCCAGTAGTAATTCGAAAAGATGCAACATGCCAAAAGCTGAACCAGTAAAAAAATTCAACTATTTGGCAATGGAAGTGATTCCAAAAAAAAGGAGATTTTGTCAGAAATAGCCTATGTTCTCACATTGAAGATAACTCCATAAACAGTAATCTGCGAATGTCATTTTCATCGAAGAGTGAACCCATTGTAAAAAAAAAATCAAAAATCATCGAACGGTAATAGTTGGCCAACAACAAGGAAGTTCCAAACTGCATAAGGTAAACTAAACACATCCTTTTAAAATTTACCCTTTTCCCCACTGAAGTGCGAACTCGGAGTTGGTATATAGTTGGGGGGAATCTACTTTTCTATGAAAATGACATTCAGGGATTAGTTTGTGGAACAGACATTCAATGAAGTTTTTCTTTAATGTGTGAACATAGACCCAGATATTTGTATGTAGATGTGAACTGCCAAGCAAAAAAAAAAAAAGTCAGTGGCTGAAAACCAAGTCTCTTGCAAATAGCCACTACAAAACAAATGGAGAACTTGTTAACAGACATCAAAGAAAATCTCACCAGAAATCTTGAAACATGTCAGTTTTTCAGTTTGGCGCTTAGTGAAGACACTGATTTTGCTGACAGTGCTCATGTCACCATATTCAGTTCATGACTTACCGGATATTTTCTTGTGATGGAAGAGCTGATATGTCTTTGATTATTAAACGGCAATACAAAAAGACAGGACACACTTGAAAAACTGACGAGTGCTGAAGATAAACATTAGGATATCACAATTAGTCATGCCCATTTCATGGTGGAGAAAATGTATTTGTGAGTTTAATGACCAAAAAAATTGATGTGCCAAAAGCCCTGAAATCAAGAGTTATCAAAAGTAAAGCTGACAATTTTTAAGACTGCTGAGTCTGAATTAAGGGCATTTCCAAACCTTTTCTGATTAAGTAGTAAGGCATTATAATTTAATTCACTTCGGACAACATTTCAGAGCATTGTAATTTAATTCACTTCACCCAACATTTACCGGTGAGGGGCACACACTAACCAGAACTGATTTATTGCACAAGGAAATAAAGACCATTATGAGATTATGTATTTTAAGAAGAGGGAGGAGCATAGGGTGATGTACAAGAGTGGAGGAAGATGCACACAGGTGGATTATATCCTATGTAGGAGGGCCAGTCTGAAGGAGATTGGAGACTGTAAAGTGGTGACTGGGGAAAGTGTAGTTAAGCAGCATAGAATGGAGAACTGCAGGATGATGTTGGTGATCAAGAAGCAGAGGAGGAGTGTGAAAGCAGTGCCAAGGATTAAATGGTGGAAGTTAAAAAAGGGTGATTGTGAGGTGGAGTTCAGGGAAGCGTTAAGACAGGCACTGGGTGGCAGTGAAGAGTTACAGAATAGCTGGGTAACTACAGCAGAGCTAGTAAGGGAGACTGCTAGGAAGGTGCTTGGTGTGACATCTGGACAGAGGAAGGAGGACAAGGAGACATGGTGGTGGAATGAGGAAGTACAGGAGAGTATACAGCGGAAGAGGCTGGTGAAGAAGAAGTGGGATTGTCAAAGAGATGAAGAAAGTAGACATGAGTATAAGGAGATGAGGCGCATGGCAAAGAGAGAGGTGGCAAAGGCTAAGGATAAGGCATATAGAGAGTTGTATGAGAGAATGGACACTAAAGAGGGAGAAAAGGACCTGTACCGATTGGCTAGACAGAGGGACAGAGCTGGGAAAGATGTGCAGCAGGTAAGGGTGATAAAGGACAGTGAGGGAAACTTACTCACAAGTGAGGAGAGTGTGTTGAGTAGATGGAAAGAGTACTTTGAAGGGCTGATGAATGAAGAGAATGAGAGAGAGAGAAGGTTGGATGATGTAGCGATAGTGAATCAGGATGTGAAGCAGATTAGTAAGGAGGAAGTAAGGACAGCTATGAAGATGATGAAGAATGGAAAGGCTGTTGGCCCAGATGACATACCAGTGGAAGCATGGAGGAGCTTAGGAGAAATGTCAGTGGAATTTTTAACCAGATTGTTTAATGAAATTTTGGAAAGTCAGAGGATGCCTGAGGAGTGGAGAAAAAGTGTTTTGGTACCTATATTTAAGAATAAGGGTGATGTGCAGAGCTGCAGTAACTACAGAGGGATAAAATTGATCAGTCACAGCTTGAAGTTATGGGAAAGAGTAGTGGAAGCTAGGTTAAGAAGGGAGGTGATGATTAGTGATCAGCAGTATGGTTTCATGCCAGGAAAGAGCACTACAGATGCAATATTTGCTCTGAGAGTGTTGTTGGAGAAATACAGAGAAGGTCAGAAGGAGTTGCATTGTGTCTTTGTGGACTTGGAGAAAGCATATGACAGGGTGCCTAGAGAGGAGTTGTGGTATTGTATGAGGAAGTTGGGAGTGGCAGAGAAGTATGTAAGAGTAATACAGGATATGTACAAGGGTAGTGTGACATTGGTGAGGACTGCGGTGGGAGTGACAGATACATTTAAGGTGGAGGTGGGATTACATCAAGGATCAGCTCTGAGCCCTTTCTTATTTGCAGTGGTGATGGACAGATTGACAGATGAGATTAGACAGGAGGCTCCGTGGACTATGATGTTTGCAGATGACATTGTGATATATAGTGAGAGTAGGGACCAGGTTGAGGAGACCCTGGAGAGGTGGAGATATGCTTTAGAGAGGAGAGGAATGAAGGTCAGCAGGGCTAAAACAGAATACATGTGTGTAAATGAGAGGGAGGGTAGAAGAATGGTGAGGATGCAGGGAGTAGAGTTGGTAAAGGTGGATGAGTTTAAGTACTTGGGATCAACAGTTCAGAGTAATGGTGAGTGTGGAAGAGAGGTGAATAAGAGAGTACAGGCAGTGTGGAATGGGTGGAGAAAAGTGTCAGGAGTGATTTGTGACAGACGGGTACCAGTAAGAGGAAAGGGAAGGTCTACAAGAGGGTAGTGAGACCAGCTATGTTACATGGGTTGGAGACGGTAGCATTGACGAAAAGGCAGGAGTCACAGCTGGATGTGGCAGAATTAAAGATGTTAAGATTTGCACTGGGTGTGACTAGGATGGACAGGATTAGGAATCAGTATATTAGAGGGTCAGCTCAGGTTGGACAGTTTGGAGACAAAGCAAGAGAGGTGAGATTGCGTTGGTTTGGACATGTGCTGAGGAGGGATGCTGGGTATATTGGGAAAAGGATGCTAAGGATGGAGCTGCCAGGTAAGAGGAAAAGAGGAAGCTTAAGATAAGGTTTATGGATGTGGTGAGAGAGGACATGTAGGCAGTTGGTGTGAAAGCATGATGCAGAGGATAGGAAGAAATGGAAACAGATGATCCCTGTGGTGACCCCTAACGGTAACAGCTGAAAGAAGATGATGATGAGATTATGACTTTTAGCTAAATGAAATGACATTATTCATACCACTGCATTATCAGACTTAAATGTCAAACTGCAGGGAAGGATTCAGCTAATCAACAAAGTGTGTGTGTGTGTGTGTGTGTGTGTGTGTGTGTGTGTGTGTGTGTGTGTGTGTGTGTGTGTGCGTGCGTGTGTGCGTGTGTGTGTGTGTGTGCGTGTGTGTGAGAGAGAGATTTGTATTTTTTCAAAAGCTAAGCATGCTACAAAATGTCACAAGCCTATTCCCACAGGCTACTGAGACAGCATACTAAATAAATTTTGTACCCCAATAGTGATGTGAAGACCTCCCAGTGGCATCATATGATGGATGTCTTTGTATTCCCATCTTTATCAGATCCTTGTAGTGCTCTGGGTCCCACATAGCTGCAAGTCATCAAGATTCAAAATATGAATATTTTGAAAAGGAACATTCACATAGTATGATCTTCTGAATGTTTATAGTCATCTTTCTGAACAAATGTTTAACCAAATCTGGTAGAAATTCTTTTTGTTTAAGTTTACTTCACATTTTAAAACTATAGGAAGGGAGGGCATGGGTGATATATATGCCACTACGGAGTGGAGTGAAAAGAATGGACAAGAAAGGCTGCAGCATAGCTGGGTTACAGAAAATGATGTATAGGAGCAGATTGGATGTAAGAACAAGCCTGGGTGGATTGCAGGTATTGAACATCTAAAGGCGCAGTATATGATTAGCACATGCAGCTACTCCAGAGATGGTAAGTTACGTCAATAAAACATAAAAACAAAAGCAACAGAAAGGTGGGGGTTATCTGCTGAAAATGTGGAGGGAATTGCAAAGAGTACCTGTGAATTTGAAATAAATAGAGAGATAAGAGGATTGTGGAGTTAAGTGGTTGCAGACTGGAAGAAAGTATGAAAAAGGATGGTTAGCAGGACACTGGAATTTTGCCTTTCTGGAAAAAAAGGATGGCAATGACTGTGGGTGAGAGAGAGAGAGAAATGGATAGGACTAATGTCTATTTCTAGATATGTAAAGAGAGAGAAGTACCAAGACAATATCATAAGAAGAACCAGACGTTAATGAAGAAGAGTAAAACTGGAAGTGATGCATGAAATTAACTCATTAACACTGTAAATACTGATCAGACCATGGTGGTAATCATATCTGTAGTACTTACTGTGTTG
The DNA here is from genome assembly GCF_019279795.1 of Protopterus annectens. Lineage (NCBI taxonomy): Eukaryota > Metazoa > Chordata > Ceratodontiformes > Protopteridae > Protopterus > Protopterus annectens. Next base: position 352,224,411 of record NC_056736.1, on the reverse strand, counting down.
GCTGGCATATCCCATTCAAGATGATAATGCTTGAAAGGCAGATGGCATACAGTGATTTTGTTTATGTATGGCTTAAATGCAGTGGGGAATTTTCAGTATTCAGTTCTATAATTAATCATGTTAAGTGTAAGAAAAATTGCTTCAGCTGAACAAGAAATGCAGAAATTGTTCTTGTTCATCTGAAAATATTTTCTCACATTTTGTGTTCCTCCTAACTCATAACTTTAAACAATTGTAATCCAGCATGCCTGCTAGCCATCAGGAATATCACACTTAACTATTTGACTTCTAAAGGCGTTAACGAATTAACAGGTGTTGAAGCATACGTTCAGTCAGAAAAAAAAGGATATTGGACTTGTGGAAGCAATGCCGTGAACAGACAAGGAAAAGAATTGTGAAGTAAGAGGGAGATGACATGACATCAGAGTCATCCATCAATATTATCTACAGTAGTATGACATAACGGAACTGTGTCTATAAGATATGATGAAGTTTTGGCACTTATTTGAGCACATCTTTTTTTTTCTTTTCTTTCAAAAGATGCGTTGATTGTGCATGCTAGATTTGGTACTGGATGCAAAATATAACAAAAAGAAAAATAGCAACAAACGCAGTACTTTTTGGCAGCATAGCATTTTGTCAGAAGCTCTTCTAACAAATTTAAAAGCTGAAAAGCAAACCAATATATTTCCTCATAGATTTGTGTGTGAGAACACTTTACATTGACGGCTCAGTTGTATGTCAAACACGGAACATCTGTGCAAGGAAAAAAACAATGACAGATCTCCCCACTAGTAAATTTGACATCTGGAGATGTATCTCATGTAGTTCGCACTGTATCTGAAATTTTATAAGTCGACATTTAAATGTTTAGTATTGGCTTTCAGGGAGATCCTTCCCATGAGCTTTAATTAGGTCTGAAATAGTTTTGTGATGGATGCAAATTGCTTTCAACTGGATTTGCATAGTTATGACAAGAATATTGCATAAAAATATTTCTTAGTGAAATTGTTCTATAACCTCAAGTATTGTGTGTGACTAGTTCATGTCACTTCTTGCACGAGCCTCAAAGAATAGATTCAAACCATTATGTCCCCCATCACTCTGACCGTGAGGAAGTACAGTACTCAGACACTGAGGTATGTGTAAGAAACAGATACATTCTGGATAATATCAATGCAGCACCACCCAAAATCTTGCAAAATGATATGTGACCTCCCTTGGCAAAAAGGTTGGACAACCATAGCCATTAAAAATCATATGCAGGTGAGGGTTTCCCACAGTTTCTTTAGATGTCAATGTGCTATTTCTCATGTAGCAAGATCAATTCCCTTCCTTCAAATGATGAAGTCATGAATCCATCATCAAGCAGGCTGTTAAAGCCACAGGTCAGGATATGGGCCTAGTTGGTTGGTAATGGAGGTGCTACATCATTCAGTAACCCTACATTAAGTAAAACCTAAAAGACAGAAATTATTTTATTAAAATTTCACACAACACTGCATTATGGGGAAACTAAGAAGGAATCAGCAAGATGAATTACAGCCGGTAGGTACTCTACATATAAAAGAGCATAGGAGTTATATTATATGTGACAGTTATTTCTCCCATGACCACTCTTAATTAAGAGTTTATTGGAGACAGACTCCCATGTCTGAGAAAGGCATATGAGGGAGACAGGCCATCTCGCAAATGTAGAATTTAACTACCTTACTCGTACAAAGATCATATTATGATTCCTTACACAGGATGTTCCTGAACCCATCTAGGCTTAGGCATATATTGATTACAACTTAACCAGAATGTTAAAGATGCTAGAATGGCAGACTACATTACTGCAAACATGTCTTTTCATCCTGCCCTTCAGTTCAGTTTATTACGAAAACATATCAAAAGAGTTCATTAGTTACCATGAGGGAATGATCTTACTTTTAGCACTGAAATGATTCTCTTTCCTTTACACCAGACCCTAAGATTGGGGCATCATTTCTTAGATTTCTTCTCAAAAATACAGCCAAGAAATCCATCACAAGGATATGGAAGTTAAAAGTAAGCCCTTCAAGACGTAACTGTTGCAAAATAGTTGACAAGATTAATAAACAATAAGTTAATTTTGACTTCAGTAGGAACATGCAACAACGTATGATAGCCGTGTGCGGGCCTGCTGTGACATATGGCACTGGCAGTGAATTATGAATTCAGGTGCAGAGTATATTTGATAACGTTATAATTTCTTCATAATAATATTGTTGCTGAATGATGGGATAAAAATTTGAAGCACAAACACCTAACCCTAAATCATTTATAGTTGAAGTTGCAGTTTTTCCTCTTTGTAAAATGTTTTCATTTTTGCCATTTTTTTAGAACTGATTTCTAGTTAATGCAAGCAGATTTTCATATTTACTAATTTTGACGGATAATAGCTTTAATTTCTTAGAGAAATGTGGACAACAGGTTATCTTATTTGCTTCCTGGAGAATCTTTATGTAGAGGACAACACATGCAATAATGGACTAGATCAAGAATAGTTAAAGAGTGTGATGTGACTGTGCATTGTCAAGCTAGTTAGTTACTTTATATTTTAAATGTATTAAGTAAAATGTTGAGTTAGATGAATCAGATGCACGAATCAAAATTTAAACAGAAATTTTAACCTTAGATACACAGATGAAACCACTATGATGGCTGAAAGTGAGGAAGAATTAAAGAGACGGTTGATAACACTAAAAGTAGAAAGTGCAATAGCTGGTTTGCTGTTCAGCATAAAAAAAAAACTAAAATTATGTAATCTACTGTTACTCATTCTTTGCAAAAAGAGGTATTCTGTTGTCTTGCATTCAAAGACCTCAGACTGCAGCCATGAGATTAAAAAAAATAATTTATGAAAAGCTATGACAAAACTTGAAAAAAGTTTAAAGAGCAGAGACATCACACTGTCAGTGAAGTCTGATGTGGTGAAAGGCATATTTTCCCAGTAGTAACATATTGCTATGAGACATGGACTGTTAGTGAGGCTTTCCACTGGAAAATCAAAGTATATGAACTTTGGTGTTGGAAAAAAACATTAAAGAGTTACATGGGCTGCATGAAGATCAAATCAGCCAATCCTTAAGCAAATAAACCCAGACTGGCCATTTGAAGGCTGAGACCAAAAGTAAATCTCAAATATTTTGGCCACATGCTGCAAAGACAGATTTAACTAGAAAACACATTAATGCTGGGAATGACTGAACCCAAACAAAAAAGAAGCAGCAGAGAATAAGATGGATAGACAGCATTACTGTAGCACTGTATATGAATATGCAAGAACTTAAAGAAGTAGCTGTTGACAGGCAGGCCTGGCTTGGTAAAATCCTTGAGGTCACAAAGAGTCCGACTCAACAAATTGACAAACGAACTGTAAAAAAGGAACCAAAGATGCATAAGTCATTACTATGAAAAGACTACTCTACACAGTAAGCATGAATAACTGATTTTTAAAATAAAGTTATACTTCATTTATGGTATGGACTGCGGTGGTGGTGCTGCGGTAGTGTTGTTGCCTCCCAGTTAGACGTTGCCTGTTCGATTCTCAGTTAGAGCGTCTTCTGTGTGGTGACATGTGTGAATGGGTGTTCCTTCGTTGAAGGTTGTGCATTAGGCCCGGCAAGCCAGCATGTAAAAATCTACTGCCAATCATTAGTGGACCGGAGTTCTGCTGTGGCGACCCCTAACCGGGAAAAGCTGAAAGACACAAACAAACTTTGTTTATGGTATGAGAACAGTTAAAATGTCATCTTCCATTTGCATTTGTATCTTGGTTTGTATGGCTTGGTCACTATGCACTTGTTTATATTGAAATGTTATGTATGTGTCTGGGGTCTTGAATGAAGTAAAGTTTACAAAAAAAAAATAAAGAAAAGAAAAAGCATACCTGGGAGTTTAGAACCAACACAGAATCTTGAGACAAGGAGAGGTAGAACCTAATTGCATCAGCACAGCAGTGGTACTTCCAATCCCCTTCTCTTATTAAGATCACTTGGGGACAGTTGACAAAGACAGAAAACAACATAAGCCAAGATGGAAACTTGCTGTGCTTTAGTTTAACTCAGAAGAATTAGTGACTTTAATGAATTGTTGGTTTACAAAGACTGAACCCCACAAGCAAATTGTTTTGTTTTCTGCTGGAAGCAGTTCTGAGTCTCAGTGATTGCTGGATGAAGATGTAATGTAGAAGTCTTACTGTGGTATGACCACTTATGCCAAAGATACAACTGTACCTGTTAAAGATTGGAATTCCCTGCCACACTGCCCCCTGCTGCCTGTTGCTGCTTTTTATGTAATAGAGTTAATAAGGAACATTGCCAGGCATAGTTGCTTTAGGAAAATCATGTGCTGTCCCCTAAAGTAAACTGATGATTGTTTTAAAACAGGACTGCACTTGCATGTTTAAAATCAAGACTGTGCTATATCTGAGATCCTAGCTACTTGCATATGAAAATGTGTTCTTATCTGTAATGCCCGGAACTACAAAGTATTTGTCTGTTTTTCTATTAGCAAAATGATCCCTGTAGATAACAAATATAAGACATTCAAATGCATCTTACAATAAAAGGTACAGTGAAATTTGGCAAAAAAAAATGCATTTTCATCGTCATGTTTAATAGAGAATATTTTAAACATAGTAGTACTACAAGGAACTGTAGCTTTTCTATTGTCTAATTCTAAACATTCATTAATATGTCATGTAGTTTAAGACTAAAAATTGTCATAACACTTTACTTGCAAACAGATCTGGCACTTATTCACACAGAAAATACAAATATAAGACCATACTAAAATGAGTATTTCTCATACTTAAAGGCTACCACTCTTTACTGCTGCTGCAGAAACCTGGTAATATTCCAGGGAAATATTTGTTGTACTAAAGCTTTTTGACATTTGGGTACATAAAACCAAGTTATATTGCTTTTACTTAATTAAAGCAAATGTAAAGTTGTCAGTCTGCCTGTATATGCATATTATTGACCAAAAGGGATAATCAGTTGCACAAGCTTCAGTTTTAGAAGCTTTAAGTCAAAAAGAGGTTATTTGTTATCCAAGCAGACAAGGGGGTTGTTTAAAACAGGTGAAGTGCTTCACTTGGAAGAAGTTCAGTCATTCTACTTAAAACACTCTTTTCATGGCTTCTCATTTCTTTTTAACAGCTAGCCTTCGTTGCCAGGGCAACAGATGCAGGTATCCATAGAAACAGCTCAACATGATGCTTCCCATGTAAGTAGTCAATTGCAAAGTGATTTTTTAAAAAAGCTCTTGTGATCAACTCCCTGCCTTTTGGCTTTATTGTGGTTTTGATTTAATGCCTCAGCTTCTCACTGCATAGCACATTTTTTTTTCATAAAAGGAATTCATTATGAGGCAAAAATGAGCCCTGCTCTACAAATACAAAGATGTATTTTTTTGGATTATAGAAGAAAACATGAAATAACAATATGCCTTCTGTTGTTTTACTAACTGCATGCATCTATTCTGCTCTTTCAGGGATTAATCTGTCTGAAGAACTTGCTTAGATGCCCCCCCCCCACACACACACACACTTCATTAAAGGTCTGATTTAGTTGAAGATTAGAAGTATAAATTGTGCCAGAATAACATATTTTCTTTTTATCAGCTTATCTTAATGCTCTTTCACTTTTCTGTGTTTGGAAGTAAAGTCAGAATAGCAACTTGGAGAACCAAAGTCTTTGTCTCATGTCACTTACAACCGATACTTCTCCCTGTCAGGAGTCCACAGGGCAGACTCTTTCATGTCTGAAATATGCAGAGAACTTTCTATATTGCTTCTGTCCAACAGGTGTGCTAAAATGGACAGAAGCAGATCTTTATGACATAATTATGATGACCATCCTCTTTCCTGAGATGAACAATACTTCCACAGAGAGACATTCTGCATTACTATACAAGTTGTACCAAGTACCAAGATGCGCTTCTAAAAAGTTCATTTATTGTCAGAAATTCTACTAAATTGTTAGAGCTAATAAAGAGACCAGCCTTTATGAGATTGGCTTAAATCACCAAAACACATTGCAGATGTCCTTTCTCATGTAATGATTACAAATGAGATAATAGATTAAACACTCTTTAGGCATACACTTTTATGCAAAATCATCTCCAGCACAGCAAAATTGAAAAGAAAAGTTTTTTATTCAAACAAGCAACTGGACAACAGAAGCTTATGGATGATGTTTGGTCTGTCTCCTAACATGCTTCCACATTTAGTCATGAGTTTGATTCTGTTATTCTCTATTTGCATACTTCACAGATAAATTAGTAAACCAGAACAGTATTCCGGGGTCACATATGAAACGAAGCACGGCCTTATCTCTTAAACAAATAAAACAAAAATAACATTAATGTCTTAAAGCATTATTACATAGCTGTTAGAACTGCATGATAGCATTTTATCACAATGAGCAATGTTTCTTTTTCTCTATATTTTAAGTCTTTGGAGTAGAGTGATGTTCATGCTATACACCAGTGTATTCATAAAAAAATCATAATGATGGCTAGTGTATCCATTTATTCATAGCTATGTTATTATGATAAATTAATTAAAACACGACCCTTTTGAAAAAAAAAATAATTATCAGAAAGATTTGTTTTGAAAAGATGGTTTGCATCTAATTTGCAAAAACTTTTCAATAACAACACTGAAATAATGGATCTGGCATTTCAGAACAGAAGAGGAAGACTGCGTAGTCACATTTTATAAAGCAGACTTTTTCAGTAGAGGAAATAAATCACCTGAGCCATACATAGTATGTTTCATGTAGAGTACCATTTAAGCAAATGAAGCAGATACACAGTTGTGTGTTTAAATGGTCATAAAGAGTGAAAAAAAATCAAAATGTTGGATCACTTTCTTTCTTTCATACTTGGCAGAGAACATAAAATATACCCAACAGCTGGCCACAGTCAGAATTAGGCTTGATTATTTTTCATATTGATTTCCTGAGGTTTTCTACTGCACAGAACTAAGCCTATCCAATAAGCAACTCACTCCGACTACAGTCAGTTAGAGCAGAGAAAGTCCATCTCATGCTGAAGATCAAATGTATTTATTCATGTTCATACTTATATATATCTTTGTTTACGTGGGTAGTGCATGGATCACAACCAACCAGTTTCTGGCACAAACCAGTAACCAACCACAGCCACTTCCAAAACATGTTGAAATAAAAGTACAAACACTCCCAGTCCACTCAAATGCACAATCTTTCACAATATTTAATATTTAAGCAATAACCGACAACGTTGGTGTGGTATATTACGATTTACCCATGGTTGGTGTGGTTTAATCACAAGGGTGAAGCCCGACTTATTAAATAAAGCCAACAGTGGGTAAATCTTAATATACCACACCACAGAGTCAGTTATTGCTATTATACAATGACATTATTTAAGAAAAAAAAATATTTACTTTTCTTAAATAATGTCTTTGTATAATGGTGCTGTGCTGTCCTTCCATGGTTGGTAATATCCTGTTGCCTTTTTCTGATATTTTGCGCATGCATATGAGACTTGTGTTCCCATGCATACCCAGTACATTAGTGCTTTGGAAAGGAAACAGTGGAGAAAAGAAGGTCTCCGTTGCTCCGTTTTTGTTTTCTCTGTTTTTTTTTTTAATTAAAAAAAAAGTTTTGGACAGTTTAGGGGTAGGAGAGAGACAGAATTGAGTAAATAGAAGGAAAATCAGGTATGTGTCTTTAGTTTTGAATAACATACCTGATTTTCCTGGTATTTTCTCCGCCCTGTCTCTCTGCTATGTCTGGAGTGCAGAGTATAGATATATATATATATATATATATTTTTTTATTTTTGTTAAAAAAAAAATTAAACTTGCAGTATATAACAATGGAAAAAAGTCTGGGCGACCGGACCTTTTTTCATTGGTATATGCTAGGATTTACAACAGGCACACTGATTGGGCTGACCAATCAGCGTGTTCATTTGGAATATTAATACCCAGTTATTGTATAATATAAATGTACAAACTTTCATCCCCATAAAAACCATCAGGGACTTCCGCAGAGTTAAAATCATGCTGCTGAAAAAGCCACTTTTATCTAGGCACGCATATTAATAAAATATACTAACTAATTCATTGTAATACATTTAAAGTCACAGGTGAATAATTCCTATGTTCCAATAATGTATCCTTTTTCCTCAAAAAGAAATTAATAGTGTAGTGCAAAAACATCTGTGCTGTGTATCTATAACACAATGAATAAAATTAACATTAAAAATGCATACAAGAAACAAATAAAGATACTTCTGTAAATATAACAAACAATTTTAAAAATGTAACCACAGTGTAAAATTCTTATAAAATACTGGCTTTACATTTCAACACATTGGCAATTGAGACAAGGCCATTTATTTCTGGTTTTACACTAGCATTTAGCCTCAACTGCCAAGTCAATTCCTTGAATTCCCATGATGTTTTATTATCACCTCCCCTCTCATTGTGGTTGACCTTATCTATTATAAAAATAAATAAATAAATAAATAAATAAATGTATTAAATATGTGGCAACTGTGCGTCGACTATTTGTGGACTTTTCTTCCTGATATTATAGATCTGTTCTGTTATCCTGTCTTTTAACCTCCTAGACATAAAAAGCGGACAGAAGGTGCAAATTGCAAAATAAACTATTCCAGTCATTTCCCAATTAAAAGCTCCAGGGTAGGCTATAGATTTGTTATAATGGATGGCACGTACGTAAGGTCCATCATTTACAAATCTGCACTATTTAAGCTTACCACACTTGCTCATGCTTTTACCTCTTACAGGCTGTAATGCATATTTGCATTATGACAGTTGCCACTCCATACATTAAAAATGGGCTATAGTTAAGGGGCAAGTGGTACATGCTTTGAGGCTTATTAGTGAGGATAGTGGGTTCCATGTACAAATAGAATATTACTTGGGAATGTTTAGGGGGAGAGGCTGCCTACAACAAGTTTTGGATGTAGCCAAAAAAAGAGGTAACTGGGGACAGATCTGGCAGATTTAAGCTACTTCTACGTGCCCATGGAATGTAAAAGCAAAGTCTAAGGTTAATACAAAGGGGGGGGGGGCAAAAATTGGCCTTAGTACTACCATTTGGTATAGATACATATACTATGTGAAAGTGGTTATGAAGACCTAGGATCCATTTTTTTTTCACACAAGACTTGATGGATATAACAGGGAAGGCCCCCAAAACAATTTTTTGGTAAAGGAAGAAGTAAGAAAAATTTATGGAAAGTCCAGCTCAAATAAAATTGTCATTAAGGAAAGGTAAAAGGATGAGCTAGTGTGCTAAGTGTAAATACTGCAGATTTTTAAATGATGGACCTTACACAGATGTCATCCATTATAAGATATGTATAGCCTGCCCTACAGATTTTAATTGCAAATGACTGGAGTGGTTCATTTTCCAACTTGCACCTTCTTCCTGGCTTTTGATGTGTGGAAGACATATAGGAGGTCAAAAGACAGTATAAAAGAACACATGTATGAAATCTGGAAGAAGAAATCCACAAATTCTTTGAGCTGACACAGAGTTAGTTGCCCCAGTGAGAGGGGAGGTGATACAGAAACATTGTTGGAACTCAAGGAATTGACTTTACAGCTGAGGCTAAATGCTAGTGTAAAGCCAGGAATAAAGAGCCTTGTCTCAATTGCCAGTGTGTTGAAACATAGACCCAGTATTTTATAAGAATTTTTCACTGTGGTTTCATTTTTGAAATTATTATATTTCTAGAAGTATTTTTATTTATTTATTATATGTATTTTTAATGTTAATTTTATTCATTGTGTTATAGATATACAACATGGGTGTTTGTACACTGTACTATAATTTCCTTTCGAATAAACAGGACAAATTATTGAAATGTCGGAATTATTAGCTTGTGGAATTAAATGTACTACAGTGCATTAATTAGCATATTTTATTGATAGAAGTGATAAAAGTGGATTTTTCAGCAGCATGATTTTAGCTCTGAGGAAGTCCCAGATAGTTATTATGGGTATGAAAATGCTTGAAATATTAAATGTCATGGAAGATTGTCCATCTGAGTGGACTGAGAGTGTTTGTTCTCTAGCTTCTAGCACAGCCCAGCTAAAATCATCACAGCAGAACTGGAGATTACAAATAGAAGGATTAGAAAAATGCAGAGAAAACTGACATTATATAATCATGCAATGGTTAATATATTAGTAAACAAACCATGTATGTTTTCAAAATATAACCAAGCTTGCACATAGTATGTAATAAAATTGTTTATTAAAGATGTTTAACAAGATATGGGAAGAAAGGATGGCGTCTGGTGCGTTTTGTAGAAAATAGTGATGCTGCCAGCTTTTCTGTTGGCTATATAGTTTTTTATCTCCATCGTGTATTTTTACATAATACTAAACCTAGAACACCCTCTATTTTCAGGATTCTCAAGGTACATAGGAATTTAATGGATCCTCCCTTGTGCACCATAGTGGCAGCTGAAGGTTTAGTGACATCTCCGCTAGCTAGATTTTTAGATGTGAAACTCAAAAGCCTTGTAATTGAAGGTACTACATTTTTAAAAGATTCATGGGATTTTTTGAGGAATGTGAAACAAGATTTATTTGATGAAAATATAATGTTCATCACAGTAGATATAGGGGATCTATTTGGGTCCATACCCCATGAACAAGGTTTTGAGTGGTATGAGGAAGCGTTAAGGCAGTATGAGCTTTTGACTCAAAATGAGATTTATGTATCTTTACAATTAATGGAAATGATTTTGTAAAACAATTTTACTTACTTTCAATGTGAGTTTTTCCAACAAATAAGTGGAGTAGCTATGGGGGTAAGGTGCGCCCCATTATATGCGAACTTAGTTTTGTCAAGATGGGAGAAAATATGTTACCAACAGTCAATATTGTGATTGTTGAGTATTATACAAATGTTTTCTTGATGATATTTGTATATTTTGGACTGATACAATAGAGAAATTTATGGAATTTTTCCAATATATTGCTAGTTCTACTGATTTTTTGCAGTTTGCTTATGAGATCAAACAAAATGGGATGAACTACCTTGACGTTACTATATATAAAGACTCAGGTATGTTCAGATCTAAAACCTATAGAAAGAATACATATTCTAATTAATTTCTTTATTATACTAGTGCCCACCCATTCCATCAAAAGAAGAGCGTCAGAAAAGGACAATTTGTAAGAATTAGCAGAATGACTTCAGAGGAGAATGAGTTTCATAATGAGTGTGAACATTTAACGAAAATATTTTTTGAGAGGGGTTACCCAGAAGAATTGATTTTGCATATTTGCGAAGAGATTGTGAATGGCTGAAAAGATAAAGTTGCCCCAATATTGGGAATAGATTATGTGGCTCCATGTGGCGATGACACTAGACATGTTCTCCCTAGTAATGAGTTAGAACAAAATCCTTATTTTGAATGTGCTTTTGTGTCTGATTTTAGTGGTGACTTGGGTATTATCAAAACTATTATGGAAAAGGATGGGCAAAATTTGCCTATATATTGGACCTTAGTTTGATTTTCAATAAGACTTTGAAATGTATTTTTAGAAAGGGAAAGAATTTCAAAGACTTATTGGAATCCCATACTAATAACAGGAATGATGGGGAAAGGAGGGGCACGTTTAAGTGTGGAATGTGCACCCAGTGTTCTTATATTAGTAACGCTGAGAAAATATGCATTGAGTCAAGGGATAGATACGTGACAAGTAAAACATACAATACCTGTTATACTTATGGGGCGATTCACATTGCAATTTGCATGGCTTGTAGTGTATTTTACATAGGGAAAACTGAAAGGAAGTTGAGTAGAAGGACCTATGAACATGTGAATGCCATTTAAACAAAAAAAACAGAATAATGCATTGTACAAGCACAGTTTAAATTGGTTTTAGCTAAGTTCCAATTATTTGTATTAGAAAAGACACCAAAAGATATAAGGGGTGGTATGTGGGAAACAAAAATTGAATATAAGGAATTGTATTGGCAAATAGTTTTGGAGGCCAGTAAATACCCTGGTCTTAATGATGCGTTTCCCTTACCCCAGTATTGAAGCTTAGAGCAGTTAGATTATAGTAGGATTTCATTAGATTTCTGAGGTCTTATAGTAGTTTTATTTTTTGTCCACTAGATGGAGCCAAATAACTATAAATGGTAGAAAACTCCCTTGGTTTTATTATACATATTTTAATATTTATGTTAATATTTATTTCAACATTTGTTTTAATAAATGGCAGGAGTACGACAAAGTAAAATCCTCTCTTTTAATACAAAAAGATGAGTGCTTTCACAATGCTTTATCAGACAATTCATTTACAGACCAACAGCACATAAATACTTTACTTAGATTCAAATTAACCAATCCTGTCACAGACACATTAATTACCTTGGTTACACATAACATTTAAATAAAAGTAAAACTAATAAATATGTTTCTAATTCATGATTACATGTGTATTCATATTTTATTCTTACTATAATGCAGGTAATGTTTATAGACTATCTTAGTTTTCTGGATTTCAAGGCTAGTTTCAGAGGCACGCTGTCATTTAGACCCAATTCTCTGTGTGCTCCGAGCCTCAAGATCCATTGTACTTCCATGTTTTTCATTGTATTTACATTCAAAGAAACATGTCATAGGCAATTGTCAGGAGTTGCCATGGGCACTAGTTGTGCCAACACGTATGCAAATTTGGTCATGGTAAACTGAGAGTATGAACACTTGTTGACCAACCCCCAGATAGCCTTTTATAGGCATTTTGCAGATGATGTTTTTTTTTTTTTGGAAGGGAAGCGAGGAACAATTGAAGTCCTTTCATTTACATCTTAATACTACTAGTGACTTCTTGAAGTTTACCATGAATTATTCCACAGAAAGCATAGACTTTCTGGATGTAACCATCTATAGAGAGGGTATGATGTGGTCCATCAAGTTACACAGGAAACAGTGTTATTGACCAACATTCCTACATAGGAATAGTATGCATAACCAACGTATCTTCCCTAATATTATTAGAGGACAGGCGATGAGAGCATCACGTCTGTGTTGCCAAGAAGAAGTATATGTAAATAAACTTATTAATTTAATAACAGGGTTTTTGAATAGGGAGTATAGCAAACAAGAAATCAACAAAGTATATCAGGATGTGTATAAGGAAAGAAAAGGTAAAACCAAGCCATATGACTCAAATAGAGTAGTAAAGGAAAGTACACAGGATAAGAACAAAGAACTATCATATACCCCCATGGTTCTATCATATAAAATGGATATAAATAGGTTCAAAAACATTATTCATCAGGACTGGCACATGTTGCTAGTGGATGAGGATACTACTGATATAGAAGGTACACAGCCACACTTTGTATTTAAAAACAAGAAAATTTTAAAACAACAGCTGCACTATCCAAGGATAGCTAGGATGAGAGAGAACGTAGTGAAAGGTACACATAGGTGCGGACATTGTGCATACTGTACTTATATAGATGAGTCTATGTTTTTCAAACACCCAGGGACAGGGCGTCTCTGGGAGCTTGGAAACTCAGCAGACTGTAACACTAGTAACGTAGTATATGTAGCTCACTGTAAAATATGTTTCCAGTTCTATGTAGGCAAGACCAATCATCACCTTAGGGAATGGATTAGGGACCATCTATACTGTACAAGGAAGGGGCAAGAGTATAGTGCTTTGGCGAAGCATACGTTGGCCAAAGGTGAAGAACATGTATTCTTGTTTCAAGTCTTACACGCCCAGAATGTAAGGATGGGAGACATTGTAAATACAACAGAAAACATGGAAGTACAATGGATCTTGAGGCTGAAAGCACACAGGATTGGGTCTAAATGACAGCATTCCTCTGAAACCAGCCTTGAAATTCAGAAAACTAAGATAGGGCCAGATTCAGGAAGCCTCCGTGTAAGAGTTATAACTCTTACACGGAGGCTGCAGTGAAACTGTGTGATGTCAGCATGTCATGCATATGCATGAGGTGCATGAGGCATGCTGAATCACACTAGTAACTCTTACACGGTCCGTGTAAGAGAGTAGGGGGCGTGTCAGTAGGCTAAGCCCTGCAAGCGGACACGCCCCCGGAAGACTAGAATGGCTGAAAGTAAACAGCCACGAGAGAGGCCATGGAAATGTGGATAAACACACTACACAACACATGCCCCGATAGACCATCACTGTATAAAGTAAAGAGATGTAATAGAATTAAATTAAAACCTTTTTTTTTTTTTAAAACCCCGTAAATGTTTGCTACTATGTGCGCTGTGGTGTGCTACTAGCGCAATCACAGTTAGCAATCAGTGGAAAAGGATATAAGAACTAAATATGCAAAGTAAGCCAAGAAGTAATAGCTTAGCGGTAGAGTTGCCGGCCTAAGAGTAGGCAGGCAGGGTTCGAGTCCCCACAACAACCTTTTTTTTTTTTTTGTAAATAAGCACCAAAAAGCCCCCTGACAGTATTGTACACATGTAAATGTATTCCCTTTTGTAAAATGGAATGAAACGGAGCATATATTCTGAAGTAACACAATAACAAAAATAGTCAGAAATGTACTGATAGCTAAGCTGCTGTGAGACGGAGTGCCCGTAGCTGAGTAGTGTTTAAAAAGCTGCAAACTGCGTGCCTGTTGCTAGGCATTGGTTTAACAGAGTGAAACTGTTTGCAACTAGCTGTGCTTAGCTGAACATATGTGTCACTAGCCAATTAAGGTTTATCCCAGCGCACACCGTTTGTGCGGCGCTCCCACAAGCTAACTGCCAGTGCGCATGCGTTAGCTCCGCAAACGAGCAGACCTGGTTTTAAGTGCTTAAAAGTGCTTTTGGCATGTTTGATTGACAGGTCTCAACTCATTTCTGTCAGGAAAATCAAAAATCAGTTGCCAGATTCGAACCCAGGATACCATGCACTAGAGTCAAGGTACTAAACCACTAAGCCATGACAGCAATAACTAGAAATGCAGAAATAACATATATATGGGATAAAATCCAGAATGGAGCATGATAAAGCATTTTCAGTGAAGTAGATACAATTCCAAAATGGCCAATCAGAGAAATGTGCGGGAAAATCGGCATATATAAGCCCCATAGGCGGGAATACACAGCAGAAACGATTGTAGATCAGAGCTGCAGTCAGAATGAGTGGAGTAGGTGAGGGACGTTGCTTTCGAGCACAGTGTTGGGGCGTTGAGGAGTCCAGATACATGGTCTGGCTCCTTGTCCATCATCACGAGGCCCAACTCATGCAGGGCCAGGTCTCATGGGGAGCATATAGGGCAGAGGCATGGGACCAGTTGGCTCGTGATCTGACCAGTGCTACTGGCATTCCACGCACTGGTGAGCAGGTCCGTCACCACTATGCGGACTTGAAACGACGCAAGCAAGACCAGTTGTCCGAATGGATCCAGGAGGCCCGGGATATGCCCAACGCCCCACTACTGAGTAAGTTACATTTTACTTATGTATGTAAGGATTTCAACTAGCTGATACCATGGAGATGTGTAGTCCAATATTACTTCTTTTGTATTACAGCTGCAGGTGTCCGCTCTATGAATCGCGAGATGCATGCCCGTAGGCTGGTGCGGATGCGCCACTGTGCAGGTTAGTAACCCCACCCAGTACTTGTAAATAAATATTATACTGTAGCATGTATCAGAACACTGCAGTGTATTGATTAAAAGTAATATAATGTGCAAGCAAGATTTGAAAGTCTGCAGGTATGGCTGCAACAAGTTCATCAGTATGCAAGTGTAAATGGATATATAATTGATAGAATTAAACAGTGCTGTAATACAGATGTCCCACCATTAATTAAATATAGTGTAACCTGCAGTAGTCTCAAGAGTACAGCTTCAGAATCTGAGGTAGTCACATGTGAGATATATCCCCTGTTGAAATGCTGAATCATGACAGAAGTGAGGCTGTTGGAAAGTGTTTGAATCACCACTAGTCTAACATGTGAACAAAGCCTAGAAGTAGCAACCTGAACTGTGAATTTGCAGGAAGTGTGAAACTGACAGAAAGGGTCATGTATGAATAAATAAAGTAGTAATAACCCCGGGATATATTAGCCCCAGTGTGTTTCTACAGAACTAAATGCATGTGGGAAGTACAACTTAATATACCAAACTGATGTCAGTGTGTCAGAATCTGGAATGTCTAGCCAAATGCTGTATATGGTGATCACAGTAAACAATTTGCAGATAGAATGAATGATTATCTGACAGACTAAACAGCCATAGTTGTCCCCTGTCCTGTCATCAAAGTGTAGCAGGATGATGTATCTGATCAAATTCAAAATAAGTAGGATAGTGATGTATTTGTAACAGGTGTAGCTTGACAGTCAAATAAAATTTATTTTGAAACATCAGCCTCAACTTAATTGTGTACCTATTATAAATGTAAATCAATGTGTAACATATGAATGTGTCATCACTTTCTATCTCTGCCCAACCCTATAATTCCATATAACAACTCCCACTAAATAATGGTATGTGAACATTTCATTAATCATGGACATTTGTCCGTTTCAAAAATATATGCATGTCTGTTCGTGCATGTGCCCTGTTCATACCTGCAAATCTGATGGCCTGTTGCCATTAATCAACCCTGCATGTTGTTTGACTGTGTATTTCTGTTCAAATAATGCATGCGATATTGATATGCCCCTTGTTCAATGGTGTTAATATCTGGGTGTTTGTTTGATGGGAATACCAATGCATGCTGTTACAACTAATCTGAATGGAATACAATGCCACTAACCCAAACTAACATAACTACTCACAAACCTAGA
The DNA here is from genome assembly GCF_019279795.1 of Protopterus annectens. NCBI lineage: Eukaryota > Metazoa > Chordata > Ceratodontiformes > Protopteridae > Protopterus > Protopterus annectens. The sequence goes on along the minus strand of NC_056736.1, from coordinate 352,207,556 downwards.
ACGCTTGGGAAGGCAGGTCCCAGCGGACCCACCTCTCCCACCTCAGCTGGTGACTGCACCTGGCACTAGTGCCCAGGCGGACCCTCCGGTGGCCCTGTGCCACCTTCGGGTGGAAGCTGCAGGGGATGGGGCCCGCCCCCTCTGTAAGTGTGGGCGGAGGGGTTCGTCCACTCACCCTCGACGGTGTGCGGTGTGTGGTGCGAAGGGAGATGCAAGACACTGTACTTGGGCCCCACGCCAGCTCGAGGCTCGTGTGGCACAGCTAACGGCCCGGCCGTTGCCCGCCTACACAGCCCCAGCACAGCCCCGTCCTGGGCTGTGAAGGAACAGTGGCAACTGCCTATGGGTGGGGATATCAGTTCCACTGTTGCCATCTGTGGGCTCATGCATCTTGGAAATCCCAACCTGCGGCCCCGTGAATTGTGTAACCCGTGCACGTGTGTCATACACTGCCCCTGTATGCATCTTGTCTGTCTTGTCTGTTAACCTACCCAACCTACCTCCCCAGCTATACCGACTTCCTTCACCTGACATACCACTCTCACCTGAAAAAAAAGGGCACTCTGTACCCACAAAAATTACGCCCCATACATAGCTGTCCATGTCGCACACATGTCTGCTTGACATTGAAACAGTTAATTACAATTGGCTCTACAACAACTATTAATGTTGTCCTGACACCTCTCTCAGGGGTGAAAGGTTTCTAATGTCTCACCAAAATACATGGAAATGCACAGCTGTTGCTGCCAAAGACATGGGCATCTATGGGCCTTACCTACATCCCTCCTGCAAATCCCACGCTTGTTTCCCTACTGTCTTACCCTCTTTGTGACCCCTTTTTCACCACTTTCCTGTCACCCCTTTTTCTTTTCTTTCAATGAAATTAGCGCGGGTGTGCGCTTGTGTTAGCAGAGCTCACCGCCAGTGCGCATGCGTGAGCTCCGCGCAAACGAGTGCAGACCTGGTTTAAAGTGCTTAAAAGTGCCTTTATGGCACTTTGTTTGACAGGTGCTGTATTCAGTTTGAAAGTTTGCTAAGAAAAATAAATTCCCACTGTCAGTCTCGAACCCAGGGCTTTGGTAACATTAGTCTGTATGACCTACCACTAAGCCATGCCTGCTTTACAAGAACACACTGATAAAATAAATATAACATGTAATAGTAGGAATCAGTATAAAGGCAATATAGGAGATGTACTATCTAAAGCATGTCAGGTAGAGTTTTAATGGCCAAATTACTGGATTCCCATACTAGTTCAGTGTGAACAGAAACAGCCCTGCTACCTGTTAGCTTGTACATAATAATGTAAGGTAATGTACATATGTGAAGGTATGTATATCTACACATACATATATATAAATATATATTAATACATATGAAATATAGTTGTAGGTCTCAGTAGCCATACACACTCACTACAGGAAACAGTGAAGATATATGCAGCAACCAGAATCTGCAACACAGCCTGGCTCCTGTGAGACCTACTAAGCCCTTTAACTGCTTAAAGGTGCCTCCAGCACTTTGATTGATAGGCCCTATACTCAACTCAAAAGCAGAATATGAGCATACTAGTAGGCCCTACCACAAGACCATTGTAACACTAGTCTGTATGACCTACCACTAAGCCATGACTCTCATACAGGAATATAGTGCTAAATAAGTGGAACACGTAATAGTAGGAATGAAGATAAAGGCAATATAGTATGTCTACTACCCAAAGCATGTCATGCAGACTTTTATAGTCCCAATTACTGGGTTCCCATACTAGTGTAGTGTTAACAGAAACAGCCCTGCTAATTGTTAGCTTATACCCAATAATGTCAACTAATGTACATATATGAAAGTATGTATATGTACACAGATATATATATATATATATTTATAATAGCAATACATATGACATATAGTTGTAGGTGTCAGTATGCATACACACTCACTATAGGGAACAGGCAAGATAAATGCAGCAACCTGAATCTACAACACAGCATGAAGCATGGTAGATGTACTAACCTTCACACTCACAAAACACTGTCAACAGCATACCAGCATGGTCCACGCCCTACAATCTGAAAGGGCAACGCCTATCTCACATACCCTTTTATAGCAGTGTCCTGAAATCACAGTGAGACATGCAATCAGTACACACCCAGCTGCATGCAATTAGCAAATGCTGCCTTACAATTGGTGCAGAGGCCATCACATGGACCTATGCAGATACCTACAAAAGCAATGAGTACCCACACTACACTCATGCAATACATTCATTGCACAAAACCGACAGAGAAAGAGAGAGAGACAGAGAGAGAACAAAACAGAAATAAAGACAGCCAGCAGCAAAACCAGCAGCAACAGCAGCAGCAGCAGCAGCAGCAGCAAACTTCAAGCAGCACCAGTGACACACCAACAGCTGCCACAAACACAGGTAATGCAAAGTAGCAGGTTAATCCTGTGTATACTGTGACACCTCCAAATGTATCATAGTTCACTATCTATAGGTATGTCCATGAGATAGGTTGTGTGTACATAGTCATGAAATATAAACATATGTAATATTGTTGTACATGTGGCCATAACTAACACTTCCATAGCTTAGAACACAAGGCCAGTTGTGCATATGATGCAGTAGTTCCCAGGGTCAGTAGAGGTTCCTCCTCATTGGTGTGGGACCACTGTGTATGTATGGCACTGTTCAGGTACATATCCTGTAGTATGGCCAGGGATTAATATCAGTCTGTCATGTGGTGCTATGTCCTCCAGGGGTGAATGTAGCACACATCCAGGGATACCATTTCGTAACAGTGATGATGTGTTCTGCAATGATGAGGGTGGCTCTCACCTGGACATGTGAGAGGATAGGGAGGTTACAGTCATCTGGGATAACTAATAACACGTGTGTAGGACAATGGGGGTACCTGCACCTAAACTGTCTGCAACAATGTTGGCAATATCTGTGCATTTGGTGAATGTGAAGCATCTTAACACTGCAGACAACAGATGCCTTCCGTCATGTGAATCTGCCCTGTGCTGCAGTAGCCTCCTACTATTGTTATACAATATGCCTGTATCTGTAGTCCACTGGACAGGATTAATAAGTGGTGTGCAGTTGTTCTGGGTTAGATAACTGTGTGCACAGTACATGCAGTATGTGGGATGTCTGTGGTAAGCATATACAAAGGTGCTGGTGGTGTGTGTTGTGGCTTCCACTGGCCCAGTGGGCTGCATGGATAGCATCACTGTCATAACTACTGAATAACTGTGTAATAACATGCATACATAGCAAGGTAGTGTACTGTGCTTGTGGTGTTGTTCAGATATGTATATCCAGGCTGAGTAATGTGTGTCCACATCACAGGGTTGGATGGCAGCACACATCCAGTATGTATGGATGAACACCCAGAATGTGTCAGACGTGTCACCTGTGCAGAAGTATCTGGCCATTACCTGTGCATCCCCACAACACACACACATGCAACATATGGCAGATGTACTATAGCAGTACACACATGTTCATAGGTTCATACTAGGCTATCTGCCCGAGGGCATTTACAAGCCTAGCCCATCGTTTTGTGGCTTACGCCACCCCTTTAGTATGGGGAACCATACCCATTATTTTGCTGTGCCTCTGTCGAGCAGTGACACGGAGGTAATCCCTGGGGTATATCTGCAATCTCCCATCCATTGGTCAAGATTTCTCTTGAACAAGGCCAGCGAGGTGCTCTGCCTCACATATACCGTGATTTTGTTCCACAGCATAGGGAGTCTTTGGGTGATGAATCTATCCCTCCAGCATGTCCTATTAATAGCCGTGTCGAGGTTTAAGTCTCCCACCCTTGTGGCTCTGATGGATCTAGGTTTTTTAGGTGAAGCATATTCATCAAATCTGGGTTTGACATGGCCTTGTATGTTGGGCAAAGGTCACCTCTGAGCAAGCGTGCGTTTACTGAATAGAACATACATGGACATGCTGGAGGGCAAATTCCTAACTGAGAGGCTCCCTTCACTCTGTAATGAGCTCGAACAGTTGAGAATGAACAGTTCATAGGTTCATACTAGGCTATTTGCCCTAGGGCATTGGTAAGCCTAGTAGAATGTGTTTGTCTTTTGCCACCCAATCACAAGTTATGCTGCTATGCCCTTGTCCGACTTTAGTATACTTTGCCTCTGTCTAACAGCGACATAGAAGTGATACCGGGGGTACAACTATGATCTCCATCCACTCATCCAGATTCCTATGGAAGAGAGTCAATGAGGGACTCTGCCTAACCAGTAGTGTGAGCTCATTACAGAGTGAAGGGAGCCTCTCTGTTAGGAATATGCCCCTCCAGCATGTCCATGTATATCAGTGCTGAGGTCCAGCTCTCCTGAGCATGTGGCTGTATGGGACTCTGATTGGCTGAGGTGCATCACGTTCATTACTGCTAGGTAGGACATGGCTGTATATGGCATGCACAGATTGCCTCTGAACAGGCAGTATGCCACTGAGTCCAGCTGGATTCACTTTACCTGGGCAGCATATGACATCTGTGTGAGCCATTGCATCCCCTTGATGATGTACTGTTGTCCTGTACCAGTTGCTGTAGGTGTCTGGTTAGGTACATCTCCAAAGGCGCATTGTACGCAATTATAGGCCTGATGATGGATGAGTACAGAGGCACAATGACCTCCCCTGCCATACATGTGAATCAGTCATGATTAGCTGGGCTATATAACATGTCTGTCAATCCAAATTGGCCATGTGGTAGACAAATGACAGACCGCTACCATGTTTCTTCCCCAGGTCCCCAACTACGTCTTCTGTACTCAATGGCCTAACACCTATGTTGTACTGTGCCACCAATGTGGAGGCGTGGGAATCTGCATTGAATACTGATACTCCCCCTCCCTTGTTCAAGTGTTGTGGCCGACAAGAATGGTAACAGCTATAACGTGGTAGTACTGGTGTGCTCCTGTGAAACCTGAAACAGGTTCATGTTACTGCACAGATATCGATGTCCAGAATGCTAGGTAGGGTTTTGGGTGCGTGCATCCTTGGGTCTAGACGTCCAGTGTTGAGTAGCATCACTCTTACTTCCTCATCCTTTGTGATACAAATGGATGTGGGTTTGCCTTATGAGCCTTGCCTAATACAGGCACTATGGGTGTAGCAGGAGGCTCCGCCAAATGTCACTAGGACTGTGGTGACAGGTGCAAGCTGTCCCTAGCAAAGCATACCACCCCAAGATGGCAGGCATTGGCACACCTGTGAATGACACCAGTATGTCAGTCAATTGTTGGAAGGGATCATCGTGCCTTGATATTGTGGCATTGTTCTAGGTGAGGGTAGGATGCTACTCAAGGTCAGGGTCAAACTGTCTTGGGCTACGTGCTCAGAGAGCTCTGTAATGTCTCATGTCATGTAGTCCCGGGAGGAATGTGTCAGGCCATTCACAGCAGCATAGACATTGACTGAGTCATACCTGTACCTGCCTTGGGGTTACCTGACTGTTTGTGTTATGTGGCAGTTCATAGTGCCTGACAGGCTGCACACCGTGACCCTCACCTTGTTAAGCCTGGTGAACGTGATGTGAGTGTGCCTGATGATAGAGGCACCTAGTACAGGTGTATGAGGTGTGTTGTTAACTGTTAATGGCTGTGAGTGTTCAGCACATTGGCTTTGTATGATATGTGTTGCACATGTTCGTTTATGTGGTAGTGGTTGCCTGGATGTCTGCTTAGGAGGTCTCTGCTGCATAGGCAGAGCTGTGGTCTGAGCCTACAAGTATGATCATGTGTGATCATGTGTTAGGTCCGCTGTTGTGGTAGGTCTACGTGAGACTGGAAGTGTAGTGAGTGATCCCTTGCCACGTGACTGGTTATGGCGGTATTGAGTAGACAGAGTCTAGCCTCCAGTCTGGTATATGGTTGCATCACTCACATGAGTTTGAATTTGTTGTTAGGAGGAGGGGTTGTCTGTGTACATGCATCTGTTCTAACATTGTCTCTGGAGTACCACACTCACCAGCTGGACTGAGGAGGGAACTGACAACTGACCTCTGGACATGCTAGAATACTATTGTGAACTCTGTAATCACTAATGATTGAAAACAAGGTCCAGTGGGGAGTGAGGGTGTACTGACATTACCTACAACTGCTGACTGATATAAAAGCGTCAGTGAGCAAATGCCAGGTAACCTAAGTGCAATGTGTCACAATGAAGTAAATGCAACAATGACAAGCAGTCACTTGCTGTCATGTGTAACATGGAAGTACGTACAGTAAGCAATGCAGATAACAGTAGTGAGTCACAGATGTGTTGCAAAGATGTGTACTATGTGGAAGTAGCATACCAGTGAAATAACAAGCTAACAGATAACAAGCATATAAACAAAGGTAGATGCAGGAGGCCTGGATGTAGTGTTTGCTACAACAAACAAGGTGTAGCAATGTCAGTAAGATACAGCTCAGATATGCAGGCACTATAAACCTGAAACCAGATGTCCCCAGCTATGAATGGCAGAGTACAGCCTATTGTCACACATGAGTGCAGACCACAAACCTCGTTAATGTTAAATAACTGGCCTGAAGGCCAACTGCCCATACCAGAAGTAATACACTTGTACACTGGGCCCACAATCAGCAGTTCCCAACTTCAATGCATGAAAGATATGTGTCCTGCCACCACAGTGCTTGCCACCAACCTCCCTAATGTAAAACAACTGGTCCGAAGGCCAAGTACTTAGTACAAATGACATAGAATGATAGCTACACTGTAATCAGGTTTTAACCAATCAGTAATAAGTAGAAGTTAACACTACCTGTATAGAATGTGTACCATGTATTGTTGAGATACTATGCTGATAACCTGTTTGTGTACCTTTCCAGATAGACATGGCACCGTAACGGAATCCTGCCTACTCTGCTGCAGAGGATGACGTGATCCACCAGAGCCTGGTGCGTGACTATGCCATCCTGTTCTCACGCACCACCCAGAATCAGCAGGAGAGGTCTGCACTGTGGCAAAACCTTGTTAGCAGGATAAATGATGTTGGCATGCATGATAGGACATATGAGCAGGTGAGACATCACTGCAGTGATTTGATAAGAAATGTCCGCCAGCGTGCTGCAGATATCCGCAGGCAACAGGCTGCCACAGGTGGGGTGGCCACACATCCCCCTCACCAGACAGGAGGGCTACTGCTAAGTGTTGTGGATCCAGCCCCAGAACAACAGCAACCATCATGCATCCTGATGGAGGTTGGATCCACACAGCAGCAAGACAGCGGCGTGCAGGTAAGATGCCATATTCATTTATTGTTATTACTTTTACATTTGTTGACCCAGATAGTCTAGCTGGATATAAGTTCATTTTCAGTAGAGGCCTGTGGAGAAAAGCTCCACACATAACGTAATAAAGGCAGACAGACAAGTTGTCATTACAGACAGCCAACATAATAGAATTGTACACCAGCCTGTTAATTAAATCAACATACATGTAAGGAAGTCAAACAGTTTAGAGTCATACACAATGTACCGTTGGTTTCAAAGCAATCCTACCTAAAGCATAATGGTTATGCAATAAGGCAAAAGCCATATACATAATAGTTAGGGCTCAGAAGGGTAGAGAAGTAGAAGGAGTATGACAGATACAATGATATGGAAGAGGCAGGAGTCAAGAAGGGAAGTGAGGAAAAGAAGGAAGACAGTCAAGAGGAGGTGGGAGGGATGGGAGAAGTAGGTCAGAGCATAGAAGGACATCAAGGTGAAAGAAACAGGGTAGAAGCTAGTTTCTATGCACAATGAGGGGTTAAGGGTGAAGAGAGGGTAGGGAGAGGGACATTAGCCTGGACTCCAAGAAGAACAAAGCCAGTGGTTTTGGAAGTACAGTTTGAGTTGACGTTTGAAGAGAGGTAAGGGTGAGATTAGAGTTAACTCATGGTATGTACATATGACTGTTCTGTACGCTGTTACTTCATGCACGCATAAGGTGTGCATGTGGTATGTATCTGTCATCATGATATATATACAGACATGATGTGCAGCTGATGTGTATAAGGGAACTAGTGTACTACTGTACTGTATCATGTGCAAAATGAATGGCACACATGTGCCCACTGACATTACTCTCTTCACACTTCCAGGTCCCTCCCATGTAGCAATGAGGCAGGCCATACATGCTGGTGAGTCTTTTTAAAATTATCTGTAAAACAATTTATAAAAACTAGGAAGAGTAGTGTAACTCTGTAGTAGACATGCTGGTGACTGTGTTCACAATAACTGTAATTGACAGGTAGTAAATTGAGTAGTGTAACACGGTACTGATGTGTGTGTTTACTGTGCGGTGTGCATGTGTGCAAGTGTGCCTGTGCCCAAGTGTGCATGTGTGTTAGTGTCCATGAGTGCATGTGTCCATTTCTGAATGTGTGCATTAGTATTGAAGTGCATCTCTTTCAAATATGTATTGAGACTGTAATCTGTGTTCCATGTTTTCCTCCCGTAGGTTCTGGTGCTGCTCTGGTGACCTGCAGCAGGGAACCTGAATCTTGTGCCCCAGGTACTGATGATGATGAAATGTCTGTAATGGTGCAGGAAGGTGTGTCTGGGTCCGCCATTGGTCAGCCAATTGACAGTACACAGCTTTCAACCCCATCAATGCGCACAGTCATCCTGCCGTTACATCCTTTGTCACCATTGTCCCTAGGTGATGGACAGTCAGCAGTGGGCATAGATCAGGGTAATGTGGTACCTGTGGTACATGCATCCTCACAAGGCAGCCATGTGCAGAGGCCTCCAATGGTACCACGCAGACAGTCGCCCATGGGTTCTCGTGGGGCATCCGTGGCGCACTGCCTCTGGCCGACGTGCCCAAGGAGGTATGTCAACCTCCACTATGTTTAGAACTGTCATGCAGGCACAGGCACGTATGGAAAGGTACACCAGACAGGGTCTGAGAGAGCTGAGAGCATGTCGCATAGCCATGACAGGCGGCATGCATGATGTTGCGAATGCTATCCGTAACTTCACAGATGTCGTTGACAGACGTTGTGGGGGCATAGAACAGCTGCTCCACAACCAGATGTCCATGGGCCAGGGCGATGGCGTGCGTTTGACGGCGACGCGTGGCCGTATGCCAGCAAGAGCACCAGCTGGCAGTGGCCGCGACGACAACGGGCCCACTCGCTGCCTCAAGTGCCAGCACCAGCCCCAGCAATGCTGGGTCTGTGCTGTCATCCAGACGCCCCAGGAGACCACGCACGTGGCTCTGGACAGTCCCAACAGGGAACTGTGTCCAGTCAACACACCCCTGCTTCCGATGACAGTACCCAGTCTGGGTTAGTACCGGATACGGCCCGCAAGCACCCCTGCCAGGCACAGGTACCGTGTCCGTGCCCACAGACACTGATCTGGATGACCTGACAGGTGCAGTCTGTGGCTGTCCACAAAACCCTGTACATGGCAGCCATTATGTGGGACTGTGTGCGTGCTTACACACATGCAGAAACCTGGAAACCTAACACCTAGGGCAAACACATACACACACACACTGCACCAACAACGGTCCACCCTGTACTGCTGCCCCTCACAAACACACATACACACACATGTCAATTGGTGTTACCAGTGGCAGGCTTGGGCATACCTAACCCACACCCTGTGCATATGATGACACTGTGCCACCTCCTGCATACTACAACATCGGTGCAGGTAAAGGTAAACACGTTGCTGATGCACAGGGTGACTACATAGATGTGTATAAGTAGTAACATGTTGGTAACTGTTGACTGTTGCAGTATAAATGTGTGTATATCCCAGCAGTCCTGCTGCAGTAACTGTATGAATGTCCTCAATTGTTATCTGCACCCATACTACTTAACAAAGTGTACCAGCTGCACACCATCACATGCTAACATTGACTATGGCAATGCGCATCTTGTGCTGTTATGTAGATTCAGCTACATGTATCTGTTCTGTCACACATGCATTTATACACACACTGCTACCCACACACATGCACACACTCACCTGCCATTCCCATTATTTATCACCCTACATGAGTAGCTGTTGATACATGACAGGTACACATTTCAGAAGTGCACTATGTTGTTTACTACTGGCATCCCCTTCTCTACCTGTACTCACAGGGTTCAGGCAACCTCATCAGTTGGAAGATGTAATGTGCATCAGGTACTGTAGTACCCTGATTGCCACAGCAAACATGTTTCCCATACGGAAATGCACACACAGACACATCCCACATCCACACACTTGCCACATTCAGGCTTCAGAACACTATCTAGGTATATTCGGGTACATGTGCGTGTTACAGTAGCATGTAACACTATACTGAGTACTGACAGTTAGTTGTCTGTTGTCATGTTGTCTGTATAGAATAAAAGAATTGTTTGATTATCCTACTCCGTTTTGTGGACATTACTTGAAGAAGTGTTACCTTACATGTGTTATCAGTACCACCACCTTCTGTTTTGTAGTTTTGTTTGTATAGGGTGCTATCAACATCACTGCTTGTTAAGGGTAATGACCACCCTGCAGTGCATAGCCCCATGTGGCAATCCCACCCCATCATTGTGCACACACACTAACCCCACCAACAGTAAAACACATACTTTCCATTTGCAAGATTCAAACCCATACCTAACTGTGCAATGACAGTAGAAACAGACACATTAGCAGAGTGTGCTATTTGCAGTAGTTGGAGAAGTCCTTACTAATGCTGTACTTAGAGGGTGCTGACATCATCTGTGTGTAGGAGGAGGGATGTGCACCCTGTAGTGTGTTCTCCCAGTTGGCAAAAGGCAGTTAACCCTCCCAGCATAGTGCACACACATAAACCACACTCATACTAACACACATACATTCCTTTTGCAGGATTCAAACCCCTACCTAACTACGTTATGACACTGAAGAAAGACGCATTAGCAGAGCGCGCTATGCAAATTGTTTGAGGACTTTACTACAGGTGATATAGTTATACAGTCCTGACATCATCACTGTTTCAAAAGGGGGATCTGCATCCTGTACCATACTGTCACGGTTGCTAATAGGGACATTTCCCACACACACACATCGATGTGTTGGTGGTTTGCATATGTGTGGGATCCAGAACTCCAGTGTGATTAGTATATGGTTTGATTGCAACAATGAGGGATATACTCCCAGTGTTGAGCAGTTTGTACTCATGTTTGTAAAGATCAGCTCTACTATATCTGCCCCTCTTGTGGGAAGGTTGGTTACCTGTTCCATAGCCAAAGAATGTCCGATCAATGGGAACCTTAGAGCTTGGGTATTGTGGCTTGTGTAATGTTCACAGTCTATGTTTGGGTAGCTGGCATCACCCAGTATGATGGTGTTTGCAGAGTAATCTAAACTCTGTGTCAGCATGAAGGCTGTGTGGGAGACCTGAGTTTGAGAGGGTGCTGTAAGAGCTCCTCTGTGTCTCTTTCCATGTGGTCCGGGGAGGTACGTCCCAACAGGTAGCTGACTGTGACCCTCCCCTTGCTCTGTCTGGAGGGCAGCATGTCTGTCAACAGCTCATGTCAAGCAAGTGCACACCCCTCATAAATGATGTGGAATCCTTCAAAGGCCCAAGGCCTGTTGAAAATATGGACCAGACTGCAGATACCTGTATAGAGTCATTCTGTGGACACATTCAGGAATGCATGGATCATGAAGCCACATATGAAAGCATGACCCAATTCTCCAAAGGCAGATGTCCTGGGCGCCGGACACCAGCCATAAACACACTATACAATAGAAGGATGGCGCCACTACATGATACAACAACCTCCCAAAATGTGAAGGCACCACTGATGAGTATTGGATGACAACTACAGGCACCCATATGATTGTCTAAGGCCATCTTTGAGAGAGGATTCCACAAGCCACTGAGGATAATCACAAGGCTGCCTGTAGTTATGTTAGTAACCTGAGTGGTACTACCCAGATATGCTCGGAGGTAATACAATATGTCACACAAAATATAAAACACACAGACATTGCCATCATCCTAGTGGACAGGTTCAATGCTGCCTTCTCTCCCCACCACACCAAAAGGGAACATATGTCTCGCAGCACAGTGCTTCCCCCCCCCTGACATCACAGATGCTCAGGTAAGAGATGCCCTTCCCAAAGCAATAAACACTGCATCAATGGGACCAGACAGTGTCCCAGGCTGTGTCCTACATGAACCACAAGAAGAGCTACACCCAGACATAACACCACTGTTCAATCCCAGCCTTAATACACGATATGTGGCCAGAGAGTGGCATACAGCAACAGTGGTCCCTCAACATGCAGGTGGTGCTGTCACGGATCCTGGACACTACAGCCCCATATGTCTGACTAGCTTTGTCTGCAAAGCTATGGCAAGGATCATCATGAACCTCACATATCTAGACATTGTGGACCTACAGACATGTCACCATACACAGTTTGGCTTTGTCAATGGCAAATCCTGCCTATCAAACCTGTTTGCTTTGTTTGAAACAGTCACCAAGGCCACTGTCAAGGGTAGGAGGTCCACACAGCCTACCTGGACCTTGCATAAGCCTTGGATACAATACCCCACTTGTGCATTCTAGGAAGCTCACCAGTGTACATAATAACCCCTATGTCACTATGGGTATTGCACAGTGGCTCAAGGGCAGAACACACATGGTAGAATTGCTGGAGCCATGTCAGCCTCCAACCTGGTACAAGTGGTGTCCCACAAGGCACAGCCCTAGGAGCTGTCATGTTCATTATATATTTGTCATAGGTACAGGCCATCATGGAAGTACTGTGGCTCAGCAAGTCGCAGGTGACTGCAGACCGAACACCATAATCAACTCAACAGCTAACACACGCATCCTCCAAATGGGACTCTTGCAAACACACGACTTGTGCCACAGCCATGGCCTCAACGTGAATGACAGAAAGAGTATAGTCATCCCCTTTGTCAAACACTAAGTGACCACAATGTACCACATATGTGTTAATCCAGTAAGTGCAGACCAAGGAATTATGGACCTTGGGGTACGCAGGTTGATAGCATTCTACCATTTGACAACAACATGGACAAAGTGGTTAGGTAAGCATGTTACATGGGTCACATCATCATGGGATCCACATGTAGGCCAGGGGAGGACATTGTGCCCCTTTACTCATCCCTCATCATGCCCATAATTGACTATGATGAACCTGTCGGCATGCACCTTACCAGACACCTGCAGCAACTGGGGCTACCACATATGTACCTCAACAAGGGGATCAAAGTGCTCAAACAGATGCCACATACTGACTGGTTAAAGTAGCAGCAGCTCTACTCAGTGACATACTGCCTCTTCATAGGCAATCTGTGCCTGACATAGAAGGCCAGGTCATACCCTCATGTAATGGCCATGCTGCATCTCAGAATATCCAGATCCCACCAGGATACACGCTGGAAATACTTGAACCTCAGGAGTGATATACATAGGACATGGTGGAGGGGCACATTCACAACTCAGAGGCTCCCTTCATTCCTGATTATTATCCCAATAGAGGTTAGGCAGACTGACTCAGTGACTATCTTCAAGAGCGATATTAATGACTGGATGTGACATTGTAGGGTTACCCTGGGTATCACTTATGTGTCACTGTGAGAAAGAGGCACAGTATACTAACCTTGGAAAAGGGCATAGCAAGACAGATTCACAATGCATGTTGAAAGGCACGCACATTCTGGCTAGGTGGATACATGCCCTGGGCAGATATGCCTGTATGAACCTATGGACCTATGTCTCTTTTTCTCCATTGGCCCTATGTGCTGTCAATCACCAATGTAATCTCAATACTCCGGTAGCATGTGCAAAGGTCAGTTGTCAGTCACCTCTATGGTACAGTTGTGGAATATGTGTGTCATGTAGTAATGTCACAGCTGCCACATGTACACAGTCAACCCTATCCCCTACCCATTGATTTACATCACATGTATGAGATGGAAACACATGGCCAAACTGTAACAACAACATACAAGTCAGTCAGATGCATGGACACATGACTCAGTCATTGTCCATGCCACCACAGCTGATGTGGGATGTCGCTCACTGGGATACGTGATAGGGAACATGGAAGGGATCACTGAGCAAGTGACACAGGCTGGTAGACCCCTGACCTTGGTTGGCATCAGACCCTCACCAGGGATTCCGACAAATTAATGAATGCTAATGAATAAGTGTAGCTACAACACCCTAGCTGAATGGTTCTTAGCATGCAGTCACTGCATTGCTATGGAATATTGTCTTACCACTCCCACAACAGGTGAGAACATGCAGCTCCTGTACAGTAACGACATGTAGACTTTATGCCCCAGACCAGGTGTGCATCCCTCACTACTAGGCTGATAGCATCTACATCTCACACTGTATATACACATCCCACATGCAGTATCTGCACAGAAGACCACGGTCATAATGTTACCCTGTGCAAATACCATGTATTCACGTGGCAGGCATCACACATGGTAACTATTGAAAGTCACAGGTACATATGTGTATTTGGCACACACATACAGCATGTGTTCATTGCCATAACCGGTGTAATCAATGTCATGCATTATTGTGAGGGACAACCCACACACATGGGCATTCTGTGTGTGCACAACACACATGGCATGTCTGTAATCAAAAGCCATACATAATTGTGATATCGTTTAGAAAGGGGTATGTGCATCCTGTAGTGTGTTTTCACAGTTGCCAAAAGGGATATATCAATCATACACACTTACCCCCCTTAACACACACTTGCCACCTGCTGGATTCAAACCCCTACCTAGCTATATTAAGAAACTACAGACGGACGCATTAGCACAGCGCGCTATTGACATTACTGGGGGATTTCTTTTCCCCTGATATACTTATAGGGTGCTGACATCATCAGAGTCTAGAAAGTGGAGTGATCATCCTGTGGTGTGTTTTCCCAGTTGCGATAAGGGATGTTTCTTTCATACACACACTTACCCCCCCTTCACACACACTTGCCACCTACTGGATTCAAACCCCTACCTAACTATGTTATGACACTACAGACGGACGCATTAGCACGGTGCGCTATTCGGATTACTGAGAGAATCCTTTTCTCCAATATACTTATAGGGTGCTGACATCATCAGAGTCTAGAAAGTGGAATGATCATCCTGTGGTGTGTTTTCCCAGTTGCCAAAAGGGATGTTTCTTTCATACACACTTACCCCCCTTCACACACACTTGCCACCTGCTCCTAACTATGTTATGACACTAGAGACGGACGCATTAGCACAGCGCGCTATTCGCATTACTGGGGAATTTCCTTTCCCCTGATATACTTATAGGGTGCTGACATCATCAGAGTTTAGAAAGTGGAATGATCATCCTGTGGTGTGTTTTCCCAGTTGCCAAAAGGGATGTTTCGTTCATACACACACTTACCCCCCTTCACACACACTTGCCACCTGCTGGATTCAAACCCCTACCTAACTATGTTATGACACTAGAGACGGACGCATTAACACAGCGCACTATTCGCATTACTGGGGAATTTCCTTTCCCCTGATATACTTATAGGGTGCTGACATCATCAGAGTTTAGAAAGTGGAATGATCATCCTGTGGTGTGTTTTCCCAGTTGCCAAAAGGGATGTTTCTTTCATACACACTTAGACACACACTTACCCCCCTTCACACACACTTGCCACCTGCTGGATTCAAACCCCTACCTAACTATGCTATGACACTAGAGACAGACGCATTAGCACAGCGCGCTATTCAGATTACTGAGAGAATCCTTTTCTCCAATATACTTATAGGGTGCTGACATCATCAGAGTCTAGAAAGTGGAATGTTCATCCTGTGGTGTGTTTTCCCAGTTGCCAAAAGGGATGTTTTGTTCATACACACTTACCCCCCTTCACACACACTTGCCACCTGCTGGATTCAAACCCCTACCTAACTATGTTATGACACTAGAGACGGACACATTAGCACAGCGTGCTATTCGCATTGCTGGGGAATTTCCTTTCCCCTGATATACTTATAGGGTGCTGACATCATCAGAGTTTAGAAAGTGGAATGATCATCCTGTGGTGTGTTTTCCCAGTTGCTAAAAGGGATGTTTCTTTCATACACACTTACACCCCTTCACACACACTTGCCACCTGCTGGATTTAAACCCCTACCTAACTATGCTATGACACTAGAGACAGACGCATTAGCACGGTGCGCTATTCAGATTACTGAGAGAATCTTTTTCTCCAATATACTTATAGGGTGCTGACATCATCAGAGTCTAGAAAGTGGAATGTTCATCCTGTGGTGTGTTTTCCCAGTTGCCAAAAGGGATGTTTCTTTCATACACACTTACACCCCATCACACACACTTGCCACCTGCTGGATTCAAACCCCTACCTAACTATGTTATAACACTAGAGACGGACGCATTAGCACGGCGCGCTATTCGGATTATTGAGAGAATCTTTTTCTCCAATATACTTATAGGGTGCTTACATGATCAGTGTCTAGAAAGGGGGATGAGCATCCTCTGGTGTGTTTTCACATTTGCTAGGGGTAACATTTGGACCGAGCATGCCTAGTTCAGCCTTCCCGTGGCATGTTGTGTGAAAGATGTCTCATTTATCTAAGTGTGTGAGCATGCCCAGTGTGGGCTTTACATATGTTGAACTCTGCAGCCCATCACATTTGTGGATGAGTGTGACCTTCAACAAATACCGAAGTTTATGGTTGTGTGTTCTGTGCCATGTTGTGTAGTTACTGTCCGAATGCTTTGTGTGAACAAAACAGGGAGTATACTGTGCCTGCAGGTTTTGCATGGGATACTTTGCACACAATTGTCAACATCCGTTCATACTGACCTAACACTGTAGCACTGTCTAGTGTAGTGTTTCAGTACTTTCACTGTGGTGGTCAGTATCCTGGGCTTTAGTCCTATCACTGCTTTACATTTCCATAGTGTGCACAACAGCCTGGTTAAGGTCCAGTTGTGCACATCTGCACAAAGGCAGTGCCTCTACAGACCCTGTTAATTGCTGCCCCATAAGCTTAACAAGTGTAGTCTGCAAATCTATGGAGAGGATCATAATTGAGCTCATAAACAAAGATATAGGGGACATGCAGACATTGTACCCATCCCATTTTGGCTTGGTCAGGGGCAGATCATGCCTTTTGTACTGGGTTGACATCTTCAAATTGGTCACTTAGGCCATTGTTGGGGAAAGGCAGTCCATACAGCCTACCTTGGCCTTGCAAACACTTTCAACACAATACCCCACTCAGGTATTGTTGAAAACCCTAACAACTGAAATGTAAACCCATATGTCACAAGATGGGTTGCAAACTGGCTTAAGGACGGGACCCACAGGGTTAGAGTTGCTGGCACTATGTTAGACTCCAGGCTGGTCACAGGTGGTGTCACACAGGGCTCAGTCCTTGGCCCCATTGTTTGTCATGTACTTCCCAGAAGTACAGGCCAACATGGGAGGACTTTGGATGACAATGTTAGCAGATGACTGCACACTGGGCACCATAGTGGACAGTGCATCACACACAGATATCCTTCAGAAGGGACTCACAGTAACTGATAGCTGGTGCCAGGGCCATGGCCTGAAGTCAGAGTGCACAACATGTGTAGACATACCCTTCAGGAAAAGCAAGGTGACCCCAAGCTACCATATAGGTGGCAATCCTCTAAGCACAGAGGAGGTTATCATGGACCTGGGGACCCAGGTTAACAGTCGCCATTCTTCTGAGACTCACATTGCTAAAGTGGCTAGGAAGACCTTCTACATTGCCCACCTGATCAGGCTGGGATTCACATCCAGATCTAGTGGGTCATTGTTCCCCTGTTGTACTCTTCACTTATCAGACCGGTGATCAAGTCGAATGCCCTATTCTGGCTGTATCTCACACAACATCTGCAGCAATTGGAGACACCCTGACTGTCCCCCACCTAAAGGATCAAGGAACCCCAACAGCTGTCATATGCTGCCAGATTGACGACACTCACACTCTATTCACTCACATACCGTCTGCTTAGAGGTGACATGTGCCTGACATGCGAGGCCATGTCCAAACAGAGATTAATGGGCATGCTCCACCTCAGACTCAGAAGATCCACCTGAACCACTAGTGCAGGTGACTTACACCTTAGCAGGGATGTATGTTGGACATGTTGGAGGGATGGAGTTATCACCGGAGACTCCTATGCTGTGGAATACAATCCTGGTCCATTTGAGGCAGAGCACCTTGCTGGCTGTGTTCAAGAGGTATCTTGACCTAATGCTAGTCGGAGAATGTGTTTGTCCATCAACACATTGTAAGCATAGTTCAACATGTCATATGTCTTGTTTAGTATACTGTGCCTCTGTCTACCTGTGACATAACATTGATACCCAGGGTAAACCTCCCATCTCCCATCCACTCATTAGGATTCCTGTTGAGAGGACTCAACCAGTGTCTCTATGAACAACCTGTACTGGTAGTTTACTCGTGTGGGGGTGGCTTCTGTGTTTTGGATAATGCAGTACAGCCTGTCCTATATATGTCAGTGCTGGGGTTCAGGTCCTCGTGTGCATAGCTCCCTGCCATTCAGATTGTACAAGGTGCAGCATGTGCATTGATTCCAGCTTGGACATGGCTTTCTACATCAGGCACAGCTTGCATCTGGGTGGACAACATGGCAGTGTGTGGAGCTGCACTCTGTTTAATCAGACTACACATTACATGTGTTCCAGCTCTGTCATACTCCTGGTGAGGTACTGTTGTGGACTTTACAGGTGCTGGATGTGTGTGCATGAGGTACACCCCACAGGGGCTGTTGTGGTCATTTCTAATGCTGATGAAAGATAACTGCAGAACCAGAATGACCTCCCATTAGCTAGATGTCAGACAGCATGGACCATACAATCACAACTGAAAACAGGACCCTCTCCACAAAGGGAAAGTGTCCTGTCTGGTGGACCCCAGCCATAAACAAACTGTATGACAGATGAGGGTTACTAATGCAAGACAGAGCTACATCTCCAAAAGGGAAGACAGCTGTGTTCAGCACTAGTAGAAAGCTACATTATCTCATAAAGACATGCAAGGTCAACTTGGGGACATAAATCACCAAAGACAATGAAGGTAACCACACTGCTTTCTTCAGTTATGTCAGACACCTGGTTGTGAACCCTCGGATATGCTCAGAGTTGGTACACAACAACATATATCCCAGTGACCTGACAGATATTGGCAACATTCCAGCGGACAGCTTCAGTGCGATTTACCCTCCCTCACCCCCAAAACAAGATAGTTATCACTGCTGTATGTAACCTCACTGTCATCTTGGATGTCCATGTGAGAGCCACACTCAGCAAAGACAAGTACACAGCATCCATGGGACCTGCTGGTATCTCCAGTTGCATGCTATGTGAACTCCAGAAGGGCTGGACCCATATATACAACTGCTATTTAACCTTAGTCTTGCTACAGGATATGTACCTGAACACTGGCATACGGCAACAGTGGTCCCACTCCACAAGGGGATGCCTCCACAGACCATGGCAACTACCACCACACAGGCTTAACCAGCCTTGTCTGCAAAGATATGGGAGGAGTCATGGAGCTCTTACACAGACACATTACTGACCCACGGACCCTTGTTCCCACCTAGTTCAGCTTTGTACAGGGCAGATCCTGCCTTTTGCACCTTTGCACCCGAAAAGTACCTACCATGAAGATCAGGGTTCTTCAACACATGTCATATGCTTCCAGAATAGAGGAAGTCCAGCTTTGTTCAGTGTCATACCGCATACTTACAGGTGACCTATGCCTGACATACAAGACCATGTCCAATCAGGATTTGGTGGACATACTCCACTGCAAGCAATCCAAATCCACCAGAGCCATGAGAGCTGAGTATTTGAACCTCAGCACATACATGTATAGGACATGCTGGAGGGACAGAGTCATAACTCAGAGGCATCTCACACTCTAGCAGAGTATCCCAGTTCATGTTTGACAGAGTCCCTCACTGACTCTCTTCAGGAGACATCTGGACAACTGCATATGAGACGGAGGCACAGACTAGACAGAGACACAGTCATGTTATTCAATTACGTAAGGGGGTCATAATGTGTCACTACTAAGTCAGAGGCACAATATTCAGAATCTATTCTGTACACTTATTACCACTATAAGGGGTGGCAATAGCCACATCACTATGGCTAGGCTTATACATGCACTAGGGCAGATAGCCTAGTAGTACACTATGACACTATGAAACACCGGTGTATGTGTAGCTATTGTCAATCAAACAGTATGATGTGGCTTGGGGGGGCTTGATATCTCTGTATTCCAACATTGTTTTGTCTATTCCTTCTAGCATGTCTAGGGATCAGTTGCTAGTGTCCTCTCCTGCTCAGCTGGTGAACCTGGGAATATTGAGGCACTGTTACAGTTGCCTCATGTACACTGACAACCCTCTCCTTCTGCCATAAAACACACATACATGTGAGAGATGCAACTATATAGCCAAAGTGGAGGCTGAGCTCTCTCAACATAGGACTAGCAAGACCAGAGAGAGGGTGAAGGTAACCGCACACACATCTTTAATCCAGTCTCACATGGCACTGTCACAACTTAAGATCATACACATAGACACACAGAGACACTCTCGGAGGCTCTGATCAGAAGTCTACCAGAATGGCGGTGGCCACCACAGCAGACACTCACACAACTGCCTCCACAGGGCACAGCACATGCAACACATTGACCACAGAGTTGGTGTGCCAAACAGTCACAGCCCTTAAGGCCAAACACAATGCCGGACACACTTGTCATAGGTGACTCCATAGTCAGACACACTGATGTCCCACTCACCAGATCAGGTACAGAGGAGGTCACAGTAAGCTGCCTATTGGGCACTGAAATCCGCCACATAATGCAAGCACTCAGGTCACTAAACTGCAAGTACAGGTCTGACCCAGTCATAATCCATGCTGGTGTGAACGACCTGAGATGTACCTCCCTGGACTACATGGAAGGAGACATAGAGGATCCCTCTGATTATGTAGGCCAGGCAGGTATGACCCTGACCTTCGGCAGTATCCTACCTTCACCAAGTATGATGCCACATAAACAGAGACAAGATGATCAGCTGTAGTATTTTGCTTAGACTATGGTGTCATTCTAAGGGGGTCCAATGTCTGTCTGCCTGGGATGACATGCTGGACAGGCCACGGTGATTTGCAAGGGACGGCTTGCACCTGTCACCCCTGGGCTTCCGGATTTCAGATGATGCTCTTGCCACCCCCATTGTGCCTTTTTATGCAAGATTCAGATTCTACACCTACCACCCTAGAACACAGTAAAGGAAAGACACTAAGGGTAATGCTGCTCAATGCCCAAGGTCTCAACCTCAAGCTGCACACACTCTATGCCCTTCTCAGTATGTAGCACATTGATGTCTGTGCTGTGCCTGAAACCTGGTTCACAGCTTCTGACAGCACCCGGCACTATCGGGTGTTACCTCATATCATGCATTCCATCACCAGCATCCCGACAACACCAAGAAGGATGGTGGGTGTCCATATTCATCAAGGACACCCTCACCTCATGGTTGGTGGCAACACACGATGCATCAGAGACCATCCAGGTGCCAGTGACCATAGGCAAGACTGCTCTGCAGTTTGTAGCATGTTACATGCCACCCGCTCAGACTCAGGTACCTCACACAGCTATCCTGCAAACACTGAAGGGGATAAATGTATCTCAAAACACCATCCTACTGGGTGATTCCAACTATCCACATATAGACTGGGATCACTAATCATGCCACAACACTCTAACACAAAGGTTCCAAGAGTTCATACACTGAAATGCCATGGAACAACTGGTCCCAATCCCCTCAAGTCAAGTGGAGGCAACATACTAGAACACATCATCACGAACATGGGGTCACACTGTTCAACACCAGACATATACCCATCATTGGTGAGATCAGATCATGGACTATTCTCAGTGGGAGTCCACATCCCACCCACACCCCAGATGGGAAATGAAATGGTGAAGACCTTCTCAAATGCCGACTTCACATTTCTGAGGACTGGTGTGGTCTCTTTCAAGGCCCCCAGGCCAGCAGACACCATTACCCAAGCCACTGTATCACTTAGAAATGCCTTCTACCAGCACCTCCAGGACTGCATGGTTCAGGCAATCCCAAATAATAATGACTCTTTGTACCACAGGCAAGCATCCAGTCTGGTGGACCCTAGCCATAAACAAGCTGTACAACACAAGGAAGGAGCTACTACAAGATAGAGCGTAATCCGTAGGGGGAAGACACCCCTGCTCATTGTGAGTAAAACACTGGATTCCACCATACAATCATGCGAGGCATGTTTTGAGAGTAAACGCACACAGGACTTCAGGGACAATCATGAGGCCTTTTACCTATGTTTGAAACCTGGGAGGAAACTCCCAGATATGCTCAGACTTAGTTCAGAATAATGTTGATATCACTGCACCTACAGACATTGGCAACATACTGACTGACAGGTTCAGTGCAGATTTCTCCCCCCCTCCCCCCAACTGGGGGTATGTACACCAGAGGATTGTAGCCCCCAAACATCTCCACTGCTGGGGTGGGAACTGCTCAATCCAAGGCAGAAAACACTTTATCCATGGGACCAGATGGTGTCCCCAGTTGTGTGCTCCATGAACTCAATGAGTAATTACACCCGCAGTTAGGGCAGCTGTTTAATCTTAGCCTCACCTCAGGATATGTTCCCAAGGAGTGGCATACAGCAATGGTGGACCCACTTCACAAAGGAGGTGCCTCCACCAACCCCAGAAACTACCATCCCATCAGCTTGACAAGCCTGTTCTGCTAAGCTCTGGAGAGGATCATAATGGGAATTCTAAATGAAGACATAGGGGACCTGCAGACATTGGATCCAATCCAGTTTGGCTTTGTCAAGGGAAGATCATGCCTTTTAAACTTGGTTGACTTTTTCAAAACACTCACCCAGGCCATTGACGTGGGCAAGGCAGTCCACACAGCCTACCTTGACCTGGCAAAGGCTTTCGACACAATACCCCACTCAGGTATCATTGAAAACATCACCAGCTTAATTGTGAACCCATACATCACAGCATGGGTTGCAAACTGGCTAAGTGACGGAACACACAGGGTCAAAGTTGCTGGTGCCAGTTCACACTCCAGAGCTGTCACAAGTGGTGTCCCACAGGGCTCAGTCCTGGGCCCACATTTGTTCAGTATCTACTTTTCAGAAGTACGAGCAAACACAGGAGGATTATGGCTGACAAAGTTTGAAGATGACTGCAAACTGGGAAGCATAGCTGGAAACCCATCTGACACAGACATCCTTCAGAAGGGTCTCATAGACACAGATAACTGGTGCCACGGCCATGGCCTTACATTAAACACTAAACAATGCATAGCCATACCCTTCAGGAAGAACAAGGTTACCACTACTTCCCATCTAGGTGGCAATCCTCTAAGCACAACGTAGGTTATCAGGGACCTGGGCACACAGGTTGACAGTGACCTTTTGCTTGACACTCACATTGCCAGGGCAGTTTGGAAGGCCTTCTGCATTGGCCACCTCATCATGCAGTGATTCACATCTAGATCAAGGGAGGTCATCGTTCCCCTGTACTCATCACACCAATGATTGCATACACTGCCCCATTCAGATTGGATGGGCCCACAAATTCCTCGACAGGAGGTGAAAGGGTCTCAAACATATTTCTTATGCTGCCCGACTGAAGGAATTCCAGCTGTATTCAGTCACTTACTGACTGCTCAGAGGTGATCTGTGCCTGACATACAAGGCTATGTCCAACCCAGACTTTATGAACATGCTTCACCTCAAGACCTCTACATCCATCAGAACTACAAGGGCAGGAGACCTAAACCTCAACACAGATATTAATAGGATGTGCTGGAGGGACAGATTCATCACCCAGAGAGTCCATATGCTGTGGAACAACATCCTGGTACATGTGGGGCTGAGCACCTCACTGGCTTTGTTCAACTGAGATCTTGACCAATGGATGGGAGATTGCAGGTATATCCCAGGGATAACCTCAGTATCACTGCTTGACAGAGGCACAGCAAAATAATGGGCATATTATCCATCAACTTGCAGGGGTGGCAGACGCCACAAAACTCTGGCCTAGGCTTATTAATGCCCTAGGGCAGATAGCCTAGTATGAACCTATGGACATAGGCCTGGGGCAGTTCCTGCAATTAGGACAGTGGTCTGCAGCAGGCTATATAGTAGTAGTCAGTTTTAGCCATTGTTTTTTGACCATGGCTATTCCATGTTGCTTCTTGTTGTGGTACAAACATGGGTGTGTGGTTATCCATGCTATTTATTGCTAGACACCCTCATTTTGTATCTTGTTCCATGTTTTTGCACATGTACATCACTGTATGACGTGCAGCTGTTTCCACAGGGTCATATGCGTGGATATGGATGTTAGTTGGGGTCCTCAGGTGTGCATATTGTACATGATATTACATTACTTAACACATGGCATTCATGCCTCAGGTGGTGCTGCAGGGCCACCTCTGTCGGATACACATACTACACTCCCTGTACATTTGGAAGCAGGTTGTGTCATGTTAGGCATCCCTGTTACTGTATGAGTGAGTCAGAGCGGTATCAGTCCCAGTGTTCCTACTGACCAAGCGTATGTGCTATGCGTTGCCTCTTTGCCAAGGCCAGGGCATACTGGGCACGCCTCCTTCTGCCTACTGGGACAAGGTCAGGTCGTTCCTCCTCCGAGTCACCCCCTGCCTGTGGTGGCCTTGGCAATGGTGGGGATGTTTGGCCCAGCCCTGTGCTGGTCCTGCTGCAGTTTCCGCAGGATCATATTATGTAGCATAGCACATATCATGATCATTTGGGTACATGTAGTTGGTGTGTACTGCAAAGCTCCACCAGATGTGTCCAGACACCGGAACCGTGACTTGAGCAGCCCAAACACACGCTCTATGATATTGCGTGTTTGTGCGTGTGCCTCATTATGGCGCTCCTGTTCAGGTGTGTGTGCATTTCTGATGGGTGTCATCAGCCACGGCTCAAGTGCATAACCTGCATCCCCCACTAGGTGTCCGTGTGGGAAGTCCCCATTGGCAAATGATTGGTACAGCTGTGTCAGATGCCAGATGTGGGAATCGTGGTAGCTCCCAGGGCAGCCAGCACACACATTCATTATTATGCCCTGGGCATCACACACGACCTGGCAGTTGATGGAGGGGTATCCCTTGCGGTTAATGTAGACTCTACCCCGCTCACCGGCTGGTGCTTTGATGCATATGTGCGTGCAGTCTATTGCACCCAGCACCTTAGGGTATCCCGCTATTTGCTGGAAGAGACGCATATTGCTGGCCACAACCTCACGGTCATTAGGGACATATATATGATCACTGACATGTGGTGACATGGCATCCAGGAACTGGTGCAGTACCCTGGAGGCTGATGCCTGTGATATCCCCATCATATCACCAGTTGGTCTCTGGAAGGTACCTGTTGCTAGTATTCTTAGGCCAACACATACCTTGATTTCCACTGGGATGGGTTCCCCTCTGTTGGTTCTGTGTGTGAGGTGTGGCCTGCACAGCTCAACAATCTGCTGCAGGAGCTCTCTGTCCACTCTATAGCACTCTACTATCTCCAGCTCATGTAACCCATGGTAGGTGACCCTGGGCCTGTATACTCTTCTCCTTCTCCTCACTCTGGGTTGTCTGTCAGCATCTGCATTGTCACCACCCTCAGCAATTCGCCTATGCCTGATTATAATAGCCATGGCAGCCCCTAGCATTTCTGCTCTGAGTTCAGCTTTTTCAGTTTTCAATTCTGATAGCTTAGTTTCTGGCAGTATCTCTTGTGAGAAACAGCCTGCACTGCTCTTTGTTGTGTTTTAAGTGCTGGGTTGGGCTTCTAGTCTGCCTGTGTAATTGCCTGCTTCTAATTGTTTCCACCAATTAACTCTAGTAGTATCTTCTGGCAGTTTCCATGTATTTTAGTTGTTTCCTGTTTCCTCTCTGTTTCCTGAGGGGAGCAATGTGCACACCAGCTTAAACACGCCACAGTCACTTAAACGCCAAGACACATCCCTACACGGTGTTACACGCGCACACATCCTTACACAGTGTTAGCTAGGCTGACTCATGCTAAAACGCGCCAAGACACTGCCTTACACACATGCCACGCAAACCGTTGTAAACAGTTTGCAACGCGCCCCACATGTTAAACCTGCCTTACACGCTGCACACGCCAAGATGCACGTATATCAAGAAACTTTGAGTGTAGGGATAGCGTATACCCTCATTTTCTTGACTTTCCTAGTGTTCTGTTGGGACACACCTCCTCCCTGATGTCTGTCTGTCATCTGTTACCTTACATTGCCCTCCAATCTGGTACATTTCTTTCTATCCTTCCCTCCGTGATGTCACCTACCTCTTACTCTGTTCCTCCCCTTCTCTAACTCTTACACTACTCAGAAAGTGCTCATTACCTATGTGGCAGTGTGATTCAGTATTGTAACCCTCATTTACATAGGATTGCCTAGTAATGCTTAGTTACATATCTTACACGGAGCTTCCCTTGACAACCACTACACGGAGGCCATATTGTTTTTAGTCTGCAAGTCCCTCCATTGACATTCCATGTAATACATAAATCCCACAATTGTGGGCTTATAAGCTTCGGTTTTCAGTTTAGGTAGCGCACCCGCTTATGCTGGTGTGCTGCAGTTAAACACAAAATCCCGTGAAAAAAAAGTTAAATAACTTATTTTTGCAACACTTTTTCATGCCAATGGCCACATATTTGGCCATTGGCATGCTTAATGACACATATGCACCCTTTATTTGGAGCTGACATAGCTCCGTTTTTGATTTTGCAGAAATGTACTCAGTTGTCAGCTGAGTACATTTCTGCAGCTAACACATCCCTTACACGGACTGGTTTTGGCTGTGGATCGCTCAAATACCTCATTTGCATATCTTGGAGCTGCAAATGAGGTATTGAGCATTTCCACGCCCAGTCCGTGTAAGAGATGTGTTAGCTGTCTCTTTCACGGAGATTTGGGCTGTTCCTGAATCAGGAGGCTTACACGGAGGCTTACACTACTCTTGAACTCCGTGTAAGCCTTCCTGAATCTGGCCAATAGTCTATAAATATATGCAGTCATTATAGTAAGAATAAAATATGAATATACATGTAATCATGAATTAGTAACATATTTATTAGTTTTTATTAGTTTTAGTTTTATTTAAATGTTATGTGTAACCAAGGTAATTAATTTGTCTGTGACAGGATTGGTTAATTTGAATCTAAGTAAAGTATTTATGTGCTTTTGGTCTGTAAATGAATTGTCTGATGAAGTAATGGCTACCATTGCGAAAGCGCTCACATTTTTGTTTTAAAACAGAAGATTTTACTTTGTCATGGTCCTGTCATTTATTCCAGCTACCTTCCTTATTGGGTTTCTGTATTTGAGACTGTCCATCTCTGGATCTGCTCGAATCTGTTGGGATATATTTATTTGTTTTAATACTAAAAGGTAGATTTATAGTAAATGTTTTAGATTTACAGTAAATGTTTTTATTATTGTTATATAAGACTTTATTATGTTTAATATGTTTTTCATTCTTGAACCTTAATGGTAGATTGATTTATTGGAAAAAGGATTTTATTGGAGGATTTATGGTAAGGAGATGGTTAAACAGTGTTGATGGGAATGTGTTCTTTTATCTGAAGAAGTCTACAGTTGGATGAAAAACATGGTGAATTGTTAAAACATTTTATTTTATGTATGTATTGTGTGTTGTAGGACTGTATTGGGATCATGATTAAAGTTATTCAAATATTTGTTGTGGCCCTTTCATCAGTGTTTTTTTTTTTGGTTATTTGAGCACTGAAACTCCATTTTTTCATTTACTCTCCATCATTTATACTGTTTCCTGCTTGCTAATGGTAAAATAGAACTCAGTCCAGAACCTAGAAACTAACCTAATCTCCTTAATCTTAACACAGTCATAAACAGCCACATCACAAATTAATGCCAATAGCTTAATAAGTTCATAGGTGTTTACTAGGCTAATAACCACAGGGGCCTTTTTAAGCCTAGCCATGCGTCCCAAATCACTAACAAGTTCTGATACTCTTAATAAGTATAAATAGGGGATTTGGGAGATGAAACATTTACAAGCAGAGACCTGGGAGATCAACCATTTATAGGTTGCCTTTGTCCATTAGAGACATAAGTGCCAAACCAGGGCTGAATTTCCTGTTCCCCATCCAATTGCCCAAGTTGCATTTGAATTGGGTTAGGGAGGAACTCTGCTTCAAATAGATGTAGAGCCTGTTCCATAGATGGGGGTAGTCTCTGGGGTCCATACCTGCCTCTCCAGCAGGTCCTATTTATATCACAGGCAAGGTTTAAGTCTGGTGCTGTTTGTTTTGTGGATATGCAGGAGGTCTGTCTGGGTGGGGTCTGACAATGCCATGTATGCCAGACAGAGATGTCCCCTTAAAAGCCTGTAGGAGACAGGGATAGGGCCTTGAGGTGGTCTGCATGGGACATTTTACTTACGCCCGCATTCTTTTATTTTGGAGTCTCTGTGGATGTTCCAGTTGTTGGATATGCCTCTTAGGTACATACCAAAGTGGGAATTGTACTCAGTGATAGGACTGATGAATGCTGAATACAGTGGAACAATGACTTCCTTGGACTTAAATGCCATACCTTTGTTTATAAGTTGCACAACATAGAATGTTTCCTCACTACTGTAGACACGTGATGGTCAAAGGCTAGATTACTATCTATGTGTTTCCCTAAGTCCCTGACTACTGGGTCAACTCTAAGGGGTATGTTGTCAAAATGTTAGTTACCAGGGTGGATGACTTCCCAAAGGATACTTTTATGCATTCATTGGCATTTAGTTTTAGTCCATGGCTCTGACACTAGTATTTTGTCTGTATCAACCTCTCCTGGAGAACATTTGTGTCAGTGGGGGATTCAGTGACAGCTCCTAATTTGCAATCTTTTAAAATTTTAGTCAGCCAGTGACCACTGACACTGGCCTTGACTTCAGAGACATAAATGCCACAAAGGAGTGGTCCAAGGACTGATCCCTGATAAATTCTACTTGTGACTAGCGTCTTTGTAGAGGTAGACTCCCCAATTCTAACTTCCTGGGTCCTTGTCTGTGATCCATTTGTCTATCCACCAGGTGACATACGACTTTATACCTAACCTCTTGAGTTTGTCAACAATGCCTGAGTGAGGTATTGTGGCAAATGCCTTGGCCAGGTCAAGGTAGGCAGTGTGAATAATTTTGCCCTCATCCATTGCTTTGGCTACCTTCTCAAAGATGTCCACCAGGTTGAGTAGGTATGATCTGTCCTTGATGAAACCAAACTGGGTTGGGACCAGTGTTTGGAGGTTTACTATATCTCTATTGATCATTTCCATGATAATTATTTCCATGGCTTTACATATAAGACTAGTGAGACTTATGGGTCTGTAGTTTCCAAGGTCTGCAGATGGCCCACTTTTGTGCAGAGGGATGACTGTTGCTGTTCTCTGTTCATTTAATAAATAAATTAAATATACTCACTAGATGGGTGAGCCAATAAAACACTGTTTTTTTTCCATTGATGAAACTTGGATAAATAATAACAGACTCACCTCTTATTTTACTGGCGTATACTCATCACATACAAAAAAGGTTAAGGTGATATGTTCTTTTTCAAAATGTCATTAAATGCACAGACACTTGTTATCTCCACTGTAATGTATCCTTCTGATACAAATTGGGCCATCACAAAAGTGACCATAGGCAATGCCTCCAACATGTACATTGCATTATTTATATCGATCTCTCTGCCCCTTTAACTACATTTTTCTGAACTCATTGCGTGCTTATCTTCACAGCTCTGCAAAACTAATTTTATAACACTAGGAGATCTCAATTTTGCATGAATTGGTTCCCAGCACAATACCATTAAAAAAAAATTAACGTGCTTAACCTCGCACATTTGATCTCAAATCCATTTAACCTTAATTTGCCTATTTCCTTCTTGATCTGATTCTCAATAATTCACTGTAGAGATGCTACTGATTATAAAGCTTCCCCAAATGTCTTGTTTATCAATCTTATACTGGTCTTTCATGACATCCCCAATCTGTCTCGGTACACTTGATGTCACCGACCCTCTTCAGATAAAGAAAACACAAATGTTTGTACACTGCTGGATAGGGACCAGAGACCAATTTATTCACAAAACAAACCTAACAAAGCCTAAAATATTGTTTTAATTATTCTTATGAATCCAAAATAAACTTTATCCAATTAGATAATATTGTATTCATAGCTACCATTATTTTTGGCTTACACTTGACCTAAAAAAGAAATCTCAGCTTTGACAGAAAACTTGAATTGTTTGGAAATCATCTAGAAGCATTGACCTGTAGTCCAAATACTTGACACTTTGAAAAACTAGAATTAGTATTAAACAGCAAAAAGTACTTACTGTAAGAAACAAGGACAAAACCTCCTTTGCAACCCTAAGTCATACTGATCAGAAGTTAAATATTTCCTCAGTGAGTTAGGAAGATCATGTCACTTATCAGTTAAAACTCAACCAGGATATCACAAACAAAACAAAATTTCAAAGCAATGTAAAACTTTTTACTAGCTAAGTTATTCAGCCAAACACCTGTAAAAAGATCATTCCCTTACCTATTAGTACAACCTGAGTGACACAGAGCTAATTTGCCTTCCTTTCATATTCAACCTTATCTTAGTTAATGCAGCTTATGAACTCCTAAAAAGCATTCCTACCAAACCTACTACTTCATTTGCTCCTCTATATCCTAAGTTCCTCAAGAAGTCAGTAAATGTTATCTCTAAAGATCTTGTTTTAATCTTCAGTATGTAATTGTTGGAAATTTATCTGTTGAATGGAAAAAACAATAGCATAACCACTGCCTAAATCCTCAAATCCCACTCAGTTGGTTCACTATTACTCCCTTTGCAGACATGTAACTGAGTTTATTCAAGATAGATGCATCCTCTCACAGTCGACACAGCTTTGTTCTGGTTTCAACACCACAACTGCTCATCTTCTATCCACCAATATTATCTATTACAATGTTGTCAAGGAACTACAAACATGTACCACATTTGCTGATCTCAGGAAAGCTTTTGATTCAGTACATCATACACTTCTCATAAAACAGTGAGCTTTTCTCTGCTTTGAAACCAGCTAACTAACACAGGTATCAAACTACCTGCTCTACAGGCCTTTTGATTCGAAATTTGAAACTCACTATCCTGCATAAGTCATTCTTCCTCTACTGTTCACCAAGGCCAATCCTTTTTCCTGTCTGTCATTTGTTAATTCCTTTAATCAGGACATCCACGATGTTGATATAAGTGTGTTGATAGCATCCTCATATTTTGATCCTCTGATGATTTTTGTAACCTCAAAAACATCTATAGAATGACATTTATAAAATATACCACTATTTGTTTTTCATAATCTCAGAAATAACTCTTATAAAATAAAACAAAGCTGTTTGGAACATCTCAGAACCTGATCAATTGTCACTCCATAGTTATTATTGAACCTGTAAACATCCCTATAGCATAGGTAAATGCTTAAAATATTTGGGGGAGTGGTATTCACCCTACCTATAGAATAGGTAAATACTTAAAATATTTGGGGGAGTGGTATTCACCCTACCTATAGAATAGGTAAATACTTAAAATATTTGTGGGAGTGGTATTTATCCCTTGTCAGTGCACTTATTGATCTCATCTCCATTAAGGTACTCCAACACTTAAAACTCTCATACAGAATTTTCTACCTCCTCATTCCAATTACAAGATAAACTGCATTGCTGAAAATATCCCCATGCTCAGATTGTAATACCATTTCCCCCAGATTTTCCAATGTAACTCTAAAATAGCATCTTCTTCAGAAAACCCATAACAAAATTTACTGATTCATTAGTTATACACTTTCTAGAACACATCACTGCTATCTACGTCTCTCCACAAATACTTCTCCTATCGATCTTAAAACTAAGCTGCTGTTTGCTATGTTCTGCTATAAACTAGTGCAGCTAAACTCGCGCCACTCCTGCTCAGTTGTTCAATGTATCCAATATGCAGTAACTCCGCTTCCCTTCAGTTGTCAATCTCCATGTTAAAGTGCACAGATAGTGTTTTTCATAAGCATGAACCAGCTGTATGGAACTCTGCCGCCCCCCCCAAAACAAATCTTTCTAAACAGTTCCAGTCTTTTCTCAGTCAGACAAAAATTTGAGAATAATACGTTGTCACTAATTTGATAAACTCCAACAGCACAGCCTTATCCAGCACTAAGCTTTTTCTAAATCTTCCTCTAAGTCCTTGTTTAAACCTGTTGATAAATAACATTCTACCATTTATTTTGCACGTCTTACTATGTAAATATTAATTGCTTACCTTCAGATGTGAACCTTAATATTGTAAATATTGACTTTTTATTCACATGCTTCTGGCAAAACAGCTTTGCTGATGCTTATAGTGTATCTACTACATTTTAAGCTTTATATGCTTCTACAAATCTTCTTATGTTTGCATAAGTCATTTCACTGGACTCAGGTCATGGCCACAAAGGGACATTAAACCAAGCCATCTGCCTAGTAATCAAAGGAGAAAGAAAGAAAGAATGAGATAAAGAAAGAAATTGCGAACATAATTCTAAATAATAGATTACCTGTGCCTTTGTCCTGTAGAATGTCTTCTACAAAATCCAAAACTAGAAAAAAAAAAGCCCTGCATATTGTGAAATACTTACACATTGCATTATCTAAATGTCTTATTTTAATGGCCTACAAATGTTCATTTATACATTAAGATAACTTTCTTTTGATTTTTCCAGTTTACGATACATGATAAGAACTGCAGTTAGTTAAATAAACCACATTAATGCTTTAAAAATCAAATCTGACAGGTACTGAGAATGAACTATCCACATGTTCTACAAAAAAGTCATTGAATCCTTGGGGAAAAAAAGCATAGAAGATTTACCAAA
>NC_056736.1:352127508-352130502 GCF_019279795.1 Protopterus annectens | reverse complement strand
ACAGGGCCCAAAAGGATAAAAAATTCATCGATGCGGTGGTCCAACGACCCGACTTGTCCACATGTGTACAGTTATGTGCACCATGTCGTATGCAAACCTAGATGGTTTGGACGGTACATACTACATGCCGGATGTACACATTCTGCTGACACATTCACATGCAGCCATTTACATATCTGTACCTGCGGTGGGTTGGGGACATGTGGGGTACATATTTGCCCGCGTGGCATTGCCTAACACAAACATCTTAACACAGTTCAGGTATGCACATTGTGTGTGGTTGTATAGCTGCACACGGATGCTAGCAGGTTTGGGTGCAGGGGTATACATGGGTGTGACTTGACATGTACAATGAGGCTATTGTGTGGTACATCCGAATGCATGGGTTCTGCTTCTGGATATTACACTTCATCATACACCATCCAGTGTATGCAACAGAGACGTTGCTGGGTCTGGGATATGTTGCTATGCACATGTTTGCCTGTGTTTGAGGTATCTTGCTTCCTTACTGTTGTTATGTCAGCACAGCTACCCGGCTATGTACTGTCACTACTGCTTGTGACCATTATGGTTGGCACCTTTTCCAATGCCCATAGTGGGGCATGTTATGTGGGCACTTCGAAATTTGCAGGACTACACATACTCAGGGCTAGTGCAGTTGACAGAACTTCACTTGTTTGCCATACTATGAGCTTATTCTGTAAGCGTTTGGGTTCCTTATTTATTTTCTTATGCCATGTCTGTGTTCCATATCGTAATGTATATGTTTTATGCTACTATTTACATGTATATTGCGGAATTTATGGCAGGGGATCGGAGGTCATTTTCCATTTTACGATTGTTGCAGGGACACGACTGTCCAATCAGGGACTGTCCATGGCACATTGGGACAGCAGGTAACCCTGGTGACCATGCCCATGTCGCTACTGGGGTTTCCACCTTTTCCATTTTCCGATCTGGGATATTTCCGGGACTCACATCTGACTTTACAGGCCGACACATACAAGCGGTCACTATATAGCATGGAAATTCACTTGCTTGCCTAAATAATATGCTTATTATTGTGGCAATTTCCTTGCTTATTCTGTTTTTGTGTCATTTAGGTATTTCTGTTACAGAAATAACCAATTCATGCTACCATTACATTAAATACGGGATATCATTGTGTCCTACAATCGTAGCACGTCAGCCATTTCTAATACGTTTTTGGGACACAACTGTCCATGGAGTGACTGCCCCAACCAAAGTGGGACAGGTGGTGACCTTAGTCGCTGCTCCTATGTCGGTGCGGCGCTGACATGCGACTGTACACCTTCTCTGAGTGTAAACACTGACAGTGCATTGCGGGACGAAAGCGGTCTTATGCGTATCCTTTACTCCTTGGACGGGTACACTTATGCCTTCGTGGCTTCTATTTGCTTCTCCATTAATTTGGGGCGGGGACTATGTTGCATACTGTACATGCGTTTCATTCTGCACAGGACCTGGCTGCTGCCATTACTATTGTGGGCGGACCATGGCTGTCAGCACATTAGGTTGCTCACCTCATGCTGGCTTAGACACGCCTCCAGACGCATCCTACCTGGGCTCGCTCACGTACACTACGCACGTGTCTGTGATTCTGGTGCACTCTCATTATTATGTATATGGCGCTACTGCGCCGGATATTCCATGCACCGCCGGCGCAGGCCTTACGCCGGCCTTGCGCCGAGCTTCATGAATCCCGGGGGTTGTCTTTTTTACCTGTAAATATTTTAACCCAGTGTGATTCAGTTTCTAATAAATTCCTCACACTAATCATTCTTTTTCCTATTAAAATTGGCTTAATGCATACTTAATAAATCAGGATAACCTAACAATACTTTCTAAGTGTCATAAAATACTTTCTACAATCATGACTGCCCACAATATATGTAATAGGAAAAGCCTTAATTATCATACATCTGTGGCTGATCCACTTTGTTGTGAACAACGGTGGAATTAACTGATTCTTGGTTTACCCCTACACAAAATTGGATTCAGTATATCTTCTCTACTTTTACTTTATCTTTAAATTCCTCTATAATACCTCTAATATAATCATAATCATAATCATAACCTTTTTCTTCAAGTAACATGTTAATTGTTCAATTCATTTTCTAACAGCTTATAAACACTAGTTAGCTGTGATAATTTGCCTGCTTGTCTTTTAAAGACATTCAACTTAACATAAAGATGTGCATTACTGGAGTAAATAGAACTACTGACAAATTTAGCTGTTATTTTTATTTATTTTTATTTATTCTTTTATTTATTTTTGCAATGAGTATGATAAATACCTAGAGTCGATCTCCAAGATATTATTATTATTCCAGGAAAAGTTAAATTTAAAAACAGGGGTGTATTTTGAATTGTGTGCTGCAAACTCATTATTTCTTCTAGACTAATCTTAACAATTAAAAAAACAAATATTTTTAAATCTGTAGTAAATATTAACATCGCTAAAAACTTTTATATAAAGTGATTATTTTCTATTCATTAAAATCCAAAATTATAAAATGTCAGGGTCATTGTCACCCCTGACACCACTCCATAACTTTGTCTAAAATTTCCATCCTGAAAAAAAATTCTAAAACCAATTTCAAAAGGATACAAACCAATTGTATATCAGTGTTAACAAATGTTAGGCTACTACTTAAAACTCATCATCATTTGAAAGCCCACTACCTATGAAACAAGAGTATACAAGGAGATGATGTCTGCCATGACTATATCAAATCTCCTTATCTTGTAGTTGACACATAGGATTAAGGATATGAGCTGCTAACAAGCTGTTTCCTGTGCTCTTGGGTTTGAAGCCCTTAGCCTCCATTTGCCTAACTGTGCAAGTAACTTAAACAAACATATTTCTGGACAGAGTCTAAAAAAGGTACACGTGGATCAGTGCTCTAACTTGCTTTAAAAATATAAATAAATACATCTAAGTCTGACAAATCAAGGCCATTCAATTTCTTT